>NW_027186523.1:28033420-28182243 GCF_028583685.1 Petaurus breviceps papuanus
CCTCACTTCTAATATTTTCTTTTCCATCGCAAAGTAATGAATTTACCTGAAAGAAGAGATGAAACTACTACTTGTGTTACCAAGTCTTTATGTTTTCTTCCTAGGAGTTCCAAATTACTAGAGACATATTCCAAGGTTCGTTTGCTTGTTCTTGTTTTTTGTTGTTGTTTTGGCAATGTTATTTGTTTATATGAATCTTGAGAAGTGGGCATCTGTTAATTGCTTGATAAATCTTGGCAGACTTTCTATCACATTGAGCATGTAGTCTAGGATAGCTCACTACCTGAATATTCATGTGATGCTTTTCAACAGGAAGGCAGCAATCATCACACACAGCTCTACCTTCTAAGTCAAGAAAAGGATTCCTTACATTTGCCATGCATGACTTGTAAATCCCATTTATTTTCCTTTGAAGAATAAATGTATTGTTTGATTTATTTTCTATCTAGGAACCTCTTGTTGTATGGCTTCAGTATGTCAGGTTCCTATAGTCATCAACCTTTTTATTAAAATACTAATTTGGATCAATGACTTTATTGAAGGGGGTATTCTTTCCAATAAAGCAGATCACAACTCATCCATGCCTGTTCAAACTATGTGGTTCATGTATGTTCACTATAGGATATCTGCCCAATGCTATTACAAGGATACAGATGAGTCAGAATAATACTAATAACAATAAAAATATAGCTACCATGTATATAACACTTACTCTGTGCCAGACACTGTGCTAAACACTTTACAGCTATCTCATTTGATCCTCATGACAACCCAGGGGGAGCAGATGCTTATTATTATCCCCATTTTACAAATTGAAGAAACCAAGGCAGCCTGAGGTTAAGTGATTTGCTCAAGGTCACACAGCTAGTAAATGTTTGAGCCCATGTTTGAATTCAGGTTTTCTTGACTCCAAGACCAACTCACTATGTACCGTGGTGCCACCCAACACTTGTTCTCCTCATATGACTAGCCTATTCCCTTTTTTACTTATACTTTGATGATATCTTTTATCTCTAATCTTGTTAGTCATTCCTTGTTTGCTATGTATTGTAGCTTACTTGCACCTACCATATGCCTCCATATTTCCATTGCCCTCCAAGTGATCCTCATTTCAGCTCCTGGGAGGCCATAGTATTGTGTGACTCATAGCTTACAGTAACATTGGTACAACTTTTACACACTAGTTTTTATTCCCTTTGCTTCTTTGAAATCTGATTTTTTTTGTATTGATACTAGATTTTTGTTTATCTAAGAACTTTGTATTCTTTCCAATAAACCAATGCACATATGCATAAAAAGTTCCACTAAATCATCTATATTTATTTGTACATATTTTTTTCCTCAATTAGAAAATAAGTTCCCTGTGAGCAAGAACTATTTCAATTTTGCCTTTTTATTCCCAACCCATAGCACAGTGCCTGGAACTGTAAGAGATTAATAAATGCTTTTTAGTTGATTGTTTAGTTCTTCCTGTAGGACTTCAATAGATTCAGCAATTAATTTCAACAAATACTTATTAAACATCTGCTATGTAGAAAGCAATGACAGCATGACTTAATGGACTGAAAGCTGTCCTTGGAATCATGAATATGTGGATTTAAAAACCATCTTTGAAACATACTAGCTGGGTGACTAAAAGGAAATCACTTAAACTCTCAGTTCACTCCAACAAACTCTACTTTGTAGATCAGTTGCTAATGATAAAAAGAGTCTCCATGCTATTAGTTCCCTGTGCCAATGACTTCATCAGTAGAGGTCTTCCCCTTCCTTCAAGTGCAGAGCACTTTTTGAGGAATTAACTTTCTGCTGTTAACAGGCAGGCTGTCATTGATTCAAAACTGTCTTTTTCCTTGAAAAGAGAACTTATCCATTATCTCTCCAATATGGTAGAGGGTTTAGAATGGAGAAGGTATGATGTTGGTTTCATATAATATACAGGCACCAGTGCTGCCAAATTGTGACCTGATAGGAAACTGACATGTGATTTTGTTTGATAGCGAGTGATTGACATAATTCTTCTGAGGAGCCTTTGTCTTTTGCCTTCTCACTTTTCTCTCTCTGTCCCTTCCTCTTTCTCTTGGTTCCTTTCATGGTGCTTAGAGTAGAAGTTTGTTCTAATAGTAATTTTATGGTCAGTTCACTTCAGTTCAATTCAGTCCAACAGTCATATATATGATCCTGCTGTGTTTGTTACAGAATAGGTGGAAAAAATGCATTCATTGCTTCTAATAAAGGCTGGGAACAAAGCCAGCAGGTGACGCTCTTTAGCACTTGCTCCTGTTTCTTCATGTGTGTTGTTGGTGACCCTGACTACCATCCTTCTGGAACAGGATGAACTGGAGAGAGAAAAGAAAGTTTTGAATAGCTTCTGTGGAGAGTTAGAGAATGAATTAGAGAGGAGTAAAAAAGCATTGTGTGACGTATCTGTTGTGTGTCAAGCACTGTTGGTTTTATTGTGTTGCTTCAGTTGTGTCTGACTCTTTGTGATTCCGTTTGTTGTTTTTTTTGACAAAGACATGGAATGGTTTGCCATTGTATTTTCTTGTTTATTTTCCAGATGAGGAACTGAGGCAAACAGGATTAAGTGATTTGTCCAGAGTGAAATAACTACTAAGTGTCTGAGACCAGATTTGAACTGATGAAGATGAGTCTTCCTGATTCCCAGCCCAGTGCTCTATCCACTGTGCCATTTAACTAGGGAGAATTAATTAGGGAGCAGTAAAAGCACTATGTGGCATATCTGCATTTCCTGTGTGTGCATGGGGTTCTAGGCTACTCTGGAAACTAGACACGGTACATCAAAGAGAAGGATCTATACAACAAGACAGATTCAGCCTACAGCAACATATCTGATCTTCAGTGACTGAACTCAGTCCTTCATACCTGGAGAATACAGTAATAGACACTGGCATATAACATTTAGCGAAAGCATTATCTGAATTAATTTTCTCTTTCATCTCATTTTACTCTCCTTTTATTCTGTGAAGTGTCTAAATAGAGCTGACAAGACCCTCATATTGACTGGGCAATGACCCAGGAAATAGAATGAATCTTACTGTCTGAAAGGGAATTTGAGCTGCATATATAACAGTTATGTTCTGGAGTTAAATGCTGCAGTATGAATACCCAAGGATCTCATGATATCAGCTGATATTTGCTTTCAAAACACTGCACATAAAAATTTAATCCTTGCTAAAACCCTATGAAATTTGTTAAAATAGTATTTTTCTCATTCATTTTTATTAATCAGTATTATTCCCCTCTTAGAAATGAGAAATTGAGGCTCAATAAGGTTAAATAATAGGAAGTATTGATACATCCTGAACAAGTTAGTTGTTACAGGGAATTAGGTGACCTTTGAAAGTAGGACTTAATAGGGAGAAAGTAAGCAGGGGAAAAAATAACACTTTGAATCCATTCTGTGTTAACCTGAAATCTTGAATTATAGATCTATATCGATATTGATATCTATACATATACATACACACATGCATGTTATGTATGTATATATCACAGATAAATACATGCATGTATCTATACATCTATGTGTATATATACATTATATATAATAATGTAATTATTAAATATAATATGAACAGGGAAGGAAAAATCTAGCTCCCAAACCCCAAGATCTGTTTATGTCACAGAATATGAATGTGTGTATACATACATATGTATGTGTGTATATTTGTATTGTGTATATATGTATGTATATACATATACACATATATGTATGAATGTTATATATACACACACACATATACATATATATGTCAGTGAGTATGGAGTTTGATAAAGTTCAAAGAAAGCTTGGTGCTTTGCTTTGGCGTAATATTTAATTGACCCAACAATCTCCCATTTCATACTCCTTTTAAAAATACATATGTACACACACATGTTTCTTATGTTGTTTGTCAGATGAAAGATTATGATAGGAAAAAAAAATTAAACTTGTTCTGTTCATTACCAAATGTCAGAACCTGAACAACTGGGTAAAAGTGACCAGAAGGCAGGTTTCAGTATGTAAGGAAGAAATTTCTATTAATAAGAGTTTTTCACAACAGAAATGGGCTGCTTTATCATGTACTAATTTCCCTGTAATTGGAAATATTCCAGGAAAGGTTTGTTGACTACTTATGAGAGATATCTTAGAGGGAATCTAGGTAGGAAGCTACACTAATGGTTGCTAAGCCCCCCCCCCCTTTTTTTTTTTTTGCTTTTTGGAGGGCATTTGGGGTTAAGTGACTCACCCAAGGTCACATAGCTAGTTTTTGTGTTAAGTGTCTGAGGCCAGATTTGAAATCCGGACCTCCTGACTCCAGGGACAGTGCTCTATTCACTGTGCCACCTCGCTGCTCCCTGAGGCCCCTTTTGAATTTAATATTCTAGAATTTGTGATCCATAAACATTTTCAAATTCAAGTTTAACTCCAACTAAAGGAGAGTCAATTCAGTCCAGATGTTTTAACTTTCTAGTTATATCTTATTACAAATAACAAATCATTATGGAGATTGTTGGTTTTCTTAAAGAATGCCAATTATAGTACTAACGGCTTTGTTTGTGCAAAGCCAAATTTAGAAAATGTTGCCAAATCATTGTATAGCCAGGGAGCGAGTTTCACTAACTATTGTTCATAGAAGAACATACCAAAGAGGATTTCAGGCTTTTCATGAGTCTATAACATTGCAAATACGATTTTGCCACCTAGTGGTACTTCGTGTCTTTTTCACCAAAAATCTGTGTTAACAGTGTTGTATTCCTAAATATTAATAGATTCCATATGCATTATTAATGCTATGAAATATTTACTGCAATCCTAATTGGGACAATGGGGATATGGGGATAGCCAGAACTGTCATTTCTGTTCAATATCTCTTTTGTAAGCAGTTTACATGTAAAATAGTGACGTTTTTCAGTAGTGTCTGACTCTTCTTGACCCCATTTGAGGTTTTCTTCGCAAAGATATTGGAGTGGTTTGCCTTTTCCTTCTCTAGCTTGCTTTACAGATGAGAAAACTGAGGTAAATAGGGTCCCACAAGGACTAGTATGTGCCCAGGGTCACACAGCTAGTAAGTGTCTGAGACCAGATTTGAGCTTAAAAAGATGAGTCTTCCTGACTCTCAGCCCTGCCCTCCATCCACTGCATTGCCTAGCTGCCCAAGCTAACTACTACTTTAATAGAAATAATTACAACTTGAGAGGCATTGTGGCATAGTAGATACAGTCTCAAAATCAAGAGGGTCTGGGTTCACATTATGCCTCTGACACCTAAGTCTGTGGGAGCTGGGCTAGTTATTTAAGCTCTCACTTCCCCAGGTAGCTCTTTGAGACCATAAGCTAAGGAGCAGATATAGACCTGGAGTTGGTAGGAGGAGCTTCACCATTAGGAATTCCATATTTTACTGAATCAGGAATCCTGTGGGAGAAAAATAATTACTGAAATACAGATTGATGTACTATAATTGAAAATTCAAAACCAAAGGAAATTTTCCTTGAGAGTCTGTCACTGAAACCAGCCTCCAAATTATAATATACAAATGACAGCTGAACTGAGCGTGGTCAGACTTCCTTTGTAATGATAATGATAGGAACGATAATTTAAAATACATAGTACTTTCTCAGCATGAGAGGTAATGTTATGTAGTGTGAGGAGTATAGAGTTGAGAGAGCCTAAGTTCAAATATTACTTCTGATCATTACTAGTTACTATGTGACTGTGAGCAAGTCCTTTTTCTTATCTGCAAAATGGGCTTAATCATATGTGTACAATCTACCTCACAGGCCTGTTTGGGAGTCCATATGATAGGACATATACAGAGTGTTTGCAAACTTTCAAGTGCTTTAAAATGTCAGATGTTATACTGTACTTTGCTTGTTTATTGATCAATGAAAAATTTCCACCCTATTCAGATCATGAAGACTGTTGTATACCAGCACCCAGGTTATTCTTTTCCCCTTCTTAAGAAGTTTAGCAGCTGATTCATTGCCTTTCTCTCTTCTCCAAATTCTAATAGTGGGGGATTTGAACATCCATAATGATGTTACCTCAGGTTCCCTGACAGTTCAACTCCCTATTCTCCTTATATCCCATGACCTACTATCACACACAAGTTGGGTTGCATCATTAGTCACAAGTATTTCTCTTTCTTAGTCAAAAATGGTGACCTGTCTTCCTATTCATTTCTCCCTAAGCCTTGCTCTTTCTAAATCTTTTGCCCACATTGAGACCTTCAATTCCTCTACGCTTCAATACCTTTTCAGGCTATTATTATTTATCTGATCTCATTTTCCTCTCTTCCCAGAATTGTTGACCCTATCATTAACCAATTCAACTCTACACTGTCATCTGCTATGAAATCACTCAATTCTTTGTCCAATTGCCTCTCATTCTTTGCCAAATCTCAGTGGTAGATTACTCTCACCATCTGCCACCTCTAGTCTTACTCACATGCTGCAGAACGGGGCTGGAGAAAGTCATATAACTTTTCCAACTGACTAAATACACCATATTTTTTTTCTTTTAAAGTTTATATTAAGAAAACAAACATTTATTTTCTCTCCTGATTACCTCTCCTCTCATCGAGAAGGAATAAAAGAAAGACAAAATATTTGTAAAAAATATGTATAAACAAGCAAAATTTCAACAAGACAATCCTGTCATTCCTTCTCAAAGAAACTTTTTCAGATATTTTCTTCCATGCTCAAACTTCACACATTTCCCTCTCCTCCCTTTTTCTTGGCTTTAAGACATTGCTTCTTACTCTGATAAGAAAATTGAGGTCATCCAATGTGAGCTTGCTCTTTCCCATTCTCTACCTCTCAAGACTCCCACTAACCTCCTTTTTCCAATCTCTGACAATGATTAATTAGACCTTTTAAAGAAGGCCCGTTCCTCTATATTTACATTTGATTCACTGCTCCCCTTCCCTCTCCCCCCATGTTCTTCAGTAGATTACATCTGTCATCTGTTACCTCTACCATTGTTTTCAGCCTCTTCCTGTCTACTGGCTTCGTCCTTACTACCTTCAAACAGGACCAAATTTGTCTATCCCCAACAAAACAAAACAAAAACCAAGCATCCAACTAAACCAACAAACAAAAACCTTTTGGTAGACCCTGCCACCCTAAACTAAGGATATACTGCTATCTATGTATCCATTCAGTATGATTGGAAAGTGAGGGGCTATATGCCATGAACCTTTTTCTTCTTCCAGCCATCTCTACCAAGGGATACCGTGGTGATCTTTGGTCTGAAATCCCAACTTTTCTGGATGCAACCAAAGACTGTTGCCCCCAGAAGATCACCCTTAAACAAGACATATTAACCAAAATTTTAGAGTTAGAAGGACCCCTAGAGGTCATCTGATAAAATGGTTCAGTTGGCTTCACAACTATTAGTAATTTAGATACTTGTTTCTCTAGTTAAATATGCTTTAGTAAAATAGATTAGAGTAATACCTAACTTCCCCAAATCTAGCATCTTTTAAAATATTTGACTTTGAACACAGACTTGCAACTTCTATATTTTCTAGAAGGTTACATCCCTTCCATCTTACTTTTTGGCACAGATATAAATTCTGATCCAATTTACTCACCTAATTATTTTAAATTAAATTAAAATAAATTCAGAAAATATTTATTAAGCACCTACTCTATGTAACGCATTATGCTAGGTTTGGAAGGAGCATATAAAAATAACTGAAAGTCCCTGTCATTGTGGACTTTGCAGGTTAATTGAGGCCATATGAGATGTATAGAAGTAATCATGATGCAAAGGGCATTGTTGTCTTGATTTTGAAAGATAAAATGAAATGCTTCTGGGGAGTGAGGCCAAATAAACACTTTTGAAGAATGTCTACTATTGCTGTTGTTCAGGAATGTCTGATTCTTTGTGACCTCATTTGGAGTTTTCTTGGCAGAAGTACTGGAATGGTTTGCTATTTTCTTCTCTGGCTCATTTTACAGATGAGGGATTTGAGGCAAACAGGGTTAAGTGACTTGCCCAGGATCACACAGCTAGTAAGTGATTGAGGCCAGATTTGAATTTAGGTCTTTCTGACTTGAAGCCCCGGTGCTCTATTCCTGTATCACATAGTTCCCAATAGATACCTTTACTTTTCTAAATAGCCCCACTTAGAGGGAATAGTCTGAGTGAAAATTGACCTCAACCATTCGTGATTTCACAGTCCATATACAACTTGCACAGAAATGTATTAAATGTAACTGTGCATGCACCATATACAAAATTTGGCTTTGAGATATGAAGAACAATTCTCATAATTCAGTTACACAGAATATTAGCCTATGACAATTTATTAAATCCTAGGCATACATAATTTTTATAAAGAAGATCAGGGAATAGGTTAAAAAGTCTTGTAGTAGTAGGCTAGGCACATTAGACTTGGCAGTAAATTGAGGTTCAGGCATTTAGAATTCTAACCCCTAGCCTTGAATTAACTTGCTTATTATGCTTTGGACAATAACTTTGTGTTGTTGGGTTTTTTTTTGGCAAAAAAAAATTCCCTGTGACCCAGAATTACAGCTAATGTTTATTTGTATATTCTGAAAATTGACTCTCTGAGGAAAAGTCAATGGCTTTTATAAACTTTGGGATAAACTCAGATGTTATTTGAGTTTTTCTTTTTTTTTCTCTAGGTGATGGGTCCAGTTGAAATAATATGTGCCATGAGGTTTTCATCTTTTCCCTTCTTTGGTAAGAAGATGAAATGGTTACTAGGAGAGTCAGAACATAGTAATATTTGCAGATATTACACAAACAATAAATTTGTTTCTAAATTATTAATATTGAACTTGGCATTTAAGAGGATGAATAAACCAAGTACAGACTTTCCATTTAGCAAGCAGTTTTCTAGAGTGAAGGATGTCATTCTTGCTTGGAGGCTTGATGGGAATAGCAATTCTAATGTAGGTTTCAGGCCTAGGGAATGATGAACCAATCTAAGCCCATAGAGTTTTAGCCCCTCTGCTACTATGATTCTCATATGTTTTAAACCAGGATAAATACAGCTCATTATCATGACTGATCCCCATCCCTCACCCCTTTCAGTGCTAAAATGCATATGAAAGTAATTTGTGGAAAATAAATAAGATGGAATTATAGAATGCTAGAATTCTAATAAATTCGTCTCATTTCAAGAACCATTCATTAACTCTTATGTAAGACTAAACTAGGCAATGGTGATACTACAGAAGGGAAACAGCCTCTACCTTCAAGGAATTTAATTCCATGAGTATGGTGAGAATAGTAGTTACATAGAGAGATGAATGCAGTTCCACACAGGCCTTTTAATTTGGTATGGACTAAAACAATTTTTTAAAAATGAAGATCATTTCTGTGAGTGGAAGAATTGATGTACTTTTTCATCTTCAGTGAAGAAATCAAATATCAACTTCAAAGTTATAGATACTTTTATCGAGATTCTTAAAACTGACAGAGAACTGCTAGCAGCAAAATTATAACCAAAGTTCTCTTCTGATCCTATCCATTTCTGTTCTCCAATTATGCTAGTAAGATGAGGAAAAAGAATGGGTTTCAGCAACCTCACTGCAGTATTTGAAGCACTGACTAGTTGACTCTTATGGGAGAATGTAATATAATCAACCAATTAATCAATAAGGCAATGTAAATGCTTACTCTTTGTCAGTCACTGCATTAGGCATTGGAAATACAAATACAATGAATGAAACCATCTCTGCTCTCAAGGAACTTACAGAATTTGAAAGTCGGAAGGGACTTTAGCAACCATCTATTTCAATCTACATATGAAAAGAATCTTAATTGAAACATACCTGATAAGTGATCATAAAGCATCTGTTTGAAGCCCCCCAAAGGGGGGGTACATATCACTTCTTAAGGCCACCCATTTCCCTTTTGAACAGCTCTAATTGTTAGGATGAATAGCTAACATTTACATAGTGCTTATTTTGTGCCAGGAACTGTGGGAGATAGGTACTCTTATTATCCCCATTTTACAGATAACGAAACTGAGACAAACAAAGGGTCACAAAGGTAGTAAGTATCTGAGGCTGGATTTGAATTCAGGTCTTCCTGACTTTAAACCTGACAGTCTCCACAGTGCCAGCTCTGCTCCTAAGGGTGGACTTCCTTTATACTTAAATGGGTCAAAGATTTGATTGTTGTAAATACTTTCTACCATTGGCCAGATTTACTTTCCCATTGTTACTTTGTGCCATTCTTGTGCATGTCATGGCATGATTCTGTAGAAGAGAATCCACCAAATGTGCAAGGTCCTTCTTCCATTTATTTTTTTGTTGCTATCAGTGCAGATCTATAGCTATCTATATGTTGTCTCTTACTTTTGTCGCATGAGTTGCCTGGGACATTTTCCAGTCACACATATCTATGTTGATGTCATTTATACTACTTCTTAAGACCAATCATGTATAGAAATAAGCTTCAGTTTCCTCATGACTGCCATGATTCAATCTTTTCATTGCATTTTGAATCACCATTGTGGAATCTTCTGACATGTTGGTGTTCCCCTGAGCAGAATATAAATTCTTTGATAGAAAGGGTTGTCTTGCTTTGGTGTTTGTGTCTTGAATGTCTAGAATAGTGTACATGGTAGGAACTTAACATATGCTCAATGAATGACTGATTCCAGGAATTATAGCTATGTAACATAAGTGGGAGGATTTTTGTTGTTCAGTCATTTCATCCATGTCCGAGTCTTTGTGACCCAATTTGAGGTTTTCTTGGCAAAGATCCTAGAGTGGTTTGCCATTTCCTTCTCCAGGTCATTTTACAGATGAGGAAACTCAGGTAAACAGGGTTAAGTGACCTGCCCAGGGTCACACAGCTAGTAAGTGTCTGAGGGCATATTTGAATTCAGGTCTTCCTGACTTCAGGTCCAACATCCTATCCACTGCACTACCTAGCTGCAAAATGGGAGAATGTTGGGGTTGAAAAGATGGATACTATGTCAAACAACACTTGACATCATTAAACTAGCAGCACAATTTCCCCATATGTGATCCAACCCAAACTTCCATTCAATTCTGAATCTATCTCATTGTTCACTTAAATCACCCACAATGCACATGTGCATTCACATATGTATGTACATATTTACATGTGTTGATGAACTAACTCAAAAGTTTGAATATCTAAATGCATGCCATATTCCGGATGATCTGTGTTTTTCATGCAGTGTTTTTCTAGTATCTTTTACATCTCTTTGTTTCCCTGGCATTTTGGACATTTCCTGGAACATAGTAGGTGCTTATTAAATCTCTGTTGCTTGACTGACTGCTAATGTGAATAGTTAGACTACTTTTGTTCAGAAGAATTTATTTCACTGAGGACTTATTGTGTTCTGGAGCTTATTGTTGACATTTCACTGATGATATTCATTATTCATTTGGACCTAAATGATATCCAATATATTAAGAAAAAAAGTGAAATCACATGGTACAGTGAAAAGAATGTTTGACTTGGTGTCAGAGGATCTGGGCCCAGATCCCTTTCCTGTCACTTCATAAGTGGCCTTGAGCAAATACCAGCTTCTCTGGGCTTCAGTTTCCAAAAAAAGTATTAGACTAGGGGACATCTAAGGTCCCTTCCAGACTAAATCTGTGATGTGATGGTCTATGATATCAGGTGTCATTAAATCTTTTTTTTTTCTTTTTGGAGGGCAATTGGGGTTAAGTGACTTGCCCAAGGTCACATGGCTAGTTTTTGTGTTAAGTGTCTGAGGCCAGATTTGAAATCAGGTCCTCCTGACTCCAGGGCCAGTGTTCTATTCACTGTGCCACATAGCCGCCCCCCAGGTGTCATTAACTCTTTTTTTTTTTTGAAGCAATTGGGGTTAAGTAACTTGCTCAAGGTTACACGGCCAGTTATTTCTGGGTGTGGTGGTATCTGAGCATGGATTCAAACCCAGGTCATCCTGACTCTGGGGCCGGTGCTCTTACTCACTTACTTACTGGCCGCCCCTAAGCAATTGGGGTTATAGTAACTTGCTCAAGGTTACACGGCCAGGTGTTTCTGGGTGGGTGCTAAGTGTCTGAGCCTGGATTCGATCCCAGGTCATCCCGACTCTTGGGCCGGTGCTCTTACTCACTGTGCTACCTGGCCACCCCTGTTATTAACTCTTGATGTCCTACTTGGCAGGGGTGGGGGGGTATGTTAATTGAATAGCTGGGACAATTCATTTTCTTAATTTAGAGAAGTAGTTCTGTTGCATGTGGTGGGAATGAATGCATGTAAAAGCATTTATTAAGCAATTGCATTGTGCCAATTTCTATACTAAGTGCTAGGGATACAGATACAAAAGCAAAGACAGTGCCTTAGCTCAAGGAGCTTACTTTCTAACAAAGTGACAACAGACTAAGGAAGTACTGATGAGGGAGGGGCACTTTGCTCTGGAAAGTTATAGGGACAGTAAGTAGGAAAATATATGATGGAGAGGACCCCTGAAATACCAACAATTTTACAACATCTATCTTTGTTTGCTTGCCAACCTGTAGGGGACCATAATCACTGGGTATAACAGCTAAATTTTAAGGGGTATCTCTGTTTCCCCTGTAGACTGAGAACTTATTCTCTGGCACACCTTGGATTTGAGTCTTAGACTTTGAAAGAAACCTATGATTTTGAATATTTAAAAAAATAAAAGGTTCCCAAAGTCATACAGGGTCAACATTCCTTATTGTGTTTAAAATGCTCCCATTGAGAAAACATTTTTTTCATTTTATGAAGAATTTCTTTAAAAAAAAAAGCTTCATAGGTCATGTATGGAAACTAGCCTAGTTAAGAAGCTGTGGAAGTAAAAACATAGAATGTTAGAGCTGGAAACATCTTGAGAGATCATCTGGTATAGACTCTCCATTTTACTGATGAGGAAAATGAAACCCAAGAGATGAAATTACCTGCTCAGAACACACAGAAAGTTGGTTGCCAACCAGGCCTTGAGCTCAACCCTCCTTGACTCCCAGTCTATTGGTTCCTCCAGTAACTATAGGATCACAGTCATGGGATCATAGGTCTGGAACAGAACGGGACCTCAGGCATCATTCAATCTGGCCTCATTTTACAGATGAGGAAACCGAGGTACAAAGAAGGAAGGTGATATGCCTGATGTCACAGGTAGTAAGTGGCAGGTTTGGGATTCAAACCCAGGTCTTCTGACTCCAAACTTCTTTCCTTTGCAGGAGTAGATTCATATTGAAAACATGGTGATCACTTCATCATAACTTGTGCCAGGTGAGGGTATATTGTTCCTGTGGTACAAGGGATGTGGCTACTGTGATTTAGAAGCAGCAAGAGGGTATAGTATATAAAGGGCTGGACCTAGAATCAGAAAGACCTGAATTAAATCCAGCCTCAAACATTTACTAGTTGTGTTATCCTAGGTAAATCATGTAACTGCTGCCTGTCTCAGTTTTCTCATCTGTAAAATGCAAATAATAACAGCATCTATTTCCCATCATTGTTGTGAGGAAAAATAAGACATTTTTATAAAATTTCCTTGCAAAACTTACAGTGATAAAGAAATGCTAATTACTATTATTATTTAGATTTTTTTAGTGGAGAGGAAAGATTATAGCAGTAGAATCCTGTTTGTATTGCCAAGGAAATGAAGCAGAAAGATGCCAAGGAATTCCATTGCTCTCCAGAGACTGAGCAGAGTGAGGAGATAATCCTCATGCCTCTGTTTATTAAGTTATGCGAACTATATGGGGTCAAGTACTCAAGCAGCAAATGTAGTAGGGTTGTTTGAGGCCTGCAGTCCCAGAGTGAATATAACACTGACCCTAGGGTCTTCTGACTAGAGCAAAAGAGTAGAATAAAGATTGAAAAGTAGATGGAAGTTCACCAGAGATGTAGCTAAAAAGAAATAAAATAGTTGAAGAAGCAGAGAAGACACTGATTTCCCCTATTTATTAGTGTTTTTTTACACTTTTCAAATAACATTTTCCTTAAAATTAATATATGAAAAAATAGTATTTAACCATTATTCATTATGTTATCTTATTATAATTGAAATGAAAAACTTCATTAATTCTTTAAATGAGCTGAAAACAGATATTGGCGTATAAGAAACTACTGCTTATGTTTGACATTATATTTTTTTATTCTTGATTCAACTGGATAGATTAAGTATAATTTAAAATTTCTCAAACTTTGTTCCTAGAATCAAATCAGCTAAAACAAGTTGCTAGCCAGTGGCTAAAAAGTTAGGATGATAACAAGTTAAATCTTCTAGTATTTTTAAACCAGTGGTGTCAAATTCAAATAGAACTGATCCTTGAACTGCACATTGACTCAGAAAATCATGTTACCATCGTCTATGAATATTGAATTTTCAATTTTTTAAACACTTCTCAATTAAATTTTAATCATGTTCACAGCAGTTTTGCTGTTGCTTAGGTCTGTAGGGTATGACAATGGTATTCCAATTTTGTATTTGGAAAGTTGTGGGTACCTTTCATTTTGATGCCACAGAAACTAAACCACAAACACTCAAATAGCTCCAGAAGCACATTCTATGAAAACAACTAAGCAGAACCTTCTTGCCTTTTCTCATTTTCCCATGATATCCCCTTTTCTCCTTCCTTTCCTCCAAGAACCTCCCATGATATTTTGCCAAAAAATCAAGTAATTCAAATAGAAGTCTTCCTTTCCCCCTCCTCCTGATGTCACTTCATTCACACATCTTTTCCTAATATGTCCTTCATTTTTGTCTCATATGAAGAGAAATCCTTTCTTCTTACCAAATATAACACTTCTAGATGCAGCCTTGATCACATCTCTTTTAATCTTCTCCACTAGGTTATTCCCATCCAATATCATCCCAACTTTCCTTTATCATCAATCTTTCTCTACCTTTTGACTCTTCCTTTGCTGCTTACAAATACTTTTTCTTCTGCCCATCTTTAAAAATTTGTCAACTATTCCTGCTCCATCCTGTTGTTTCCTTCCCTCTTTTCAGCTAAACTCCTTGAGAAAGATGTCCCCATTCAGAATCTCCATTTCTTCTCTTCCTCTGGTTTCTTTCTAAACCCTCTGCTATCCCATAATTCAACTAAAACTTGCCTCTCCAAAGTCATCAGTTATCTATTAATTGCTAATTCTAATGACATTTTCACAATTCTCATCCTTCTTGAACTCTTCATAGCATTTGACATTATTCACTTTTTCTTGTGAGGTATTTTCTCCTTTCTAAGTTTCAATAGCACTGCTCTCCTGGTTCTCTTCCTGTCTGTATTATGTCTCCTTTCTGTTCTATCCTGGTTCTTCATACATGACATGCCAGCTAACTGTGGGTGTCCTTCAAGGCTCTTTACTGTTTTTTACTGGGCCATTTTAAAATTTCCCTTGATTTTTGTCAAATTTGACAATACCATCAGCTCCCATGGGTTCATTTATTATTTCTATATAAATTTCTGAGATCTATATATCCAGCCATATCCTCTCTACTGAACCACGATCTAAAAAAAACAAGCAAACAAACAGAAAACCAAATAAAATCAAGAACTTTCTTTTGGACAGCTTATATCAGAGATCTTTCTCAAACTCAATATGTGCAAAACAAAACTGTCATTCCCCTCAAATCTTCTCTTCTTCACAACTTCCTTATTACTATCAAGGGCATTCCCATCCTCATAGTCATCCTGAATTACCACTTTGGTGTTTTCATGGACTCATCACTCTCATTAATCTCAGATATACAATCTGTTGGCAAACCTTGTTGCTTTTCCCTTCAGAAAATCTCTCATATGCCTTCCCATCTCTCCATTCATAATTACCACCCCTAATTCAACCCTGGCATATTCCAATAGCCCTCTAACCCATCTATTTCCTAAAGTCTCTCCCTGTTCCAATCCATCTTTCCTTCAACTGTTAAGGCAGTTTTTCTCAGCATAGGTCTTATTGTGACATCTTCCTGTTCAGTGAGCTCTAGTGCTTTACTATATCTTTCCAGTATTCTTACACATTACTTCCTCTACATATTTTACATGCCAGCAAAACCATCCTCATTGCAATTGCTTGAACATGCCATTCCATCCTCTACATCTTTGCCTTTGCCTTTGCTTTGACAGTTCTATAGGTCTAGAATGCTCTCCCCCATCTCTAAAACCTCTTAGTTTCCCTATCTTCCTTCTTAACTCAGCTCAAATCCCAACTATTCCAGGAGACCTTCCTTAGACCTTTTTGCTACTAATGATTTCCCTTCTTGCATCATCTTCCATACATATTTTATATATACCTACTTACTGATATATTATCACCCCCTTTGAACTCCTTGATGACAAAGCCTTTGTTTTATTGTTCGCCTTGTGGTTGTTGTTTTGCCTTTCTTTTTACATCCAGTACATAGCATATTACTTGGTACATAGTAAACAGTTAACAAATTTTTGCCAATTTAATGATCATTGATGACTTGACTAATAGAGTCATTGTGATTGGTGGCACACATTAGGTTCCACTTTTAGCTCACCAGTTATTGACATGAAGTGTGTGTGCAATAATTTAATCAATAATCTTTAATCAATAAGTAACAGAAAAAGTACATCATCTCTCACCAGAGATAGCTTGCCAGCCTTTTTTTTTAAAGAAGACTCATAGGAACAAAGATTTAGAGCTGCATGGGACTTTAGAGATAATCAAATTCAGTGCCCTCATTTTAAAGATAAGAAAACTGAAGCTTAGAGAAGTTACATGGCTTGCCCTGTTAAGTTCTGAAGGCAGGATCTGAACGCAAGTCTTCCTGACACTGTTATGGGAATGGTAATTTAAGATCTTCCCTGTCCTTAGGCCCTTTGATAGGCTTAAGTGTACCTGGAGCCTGTGGCAGGAGGCTTGTTTTTCAGGAAATACTTTGTGATTGGGCAGTGGGTCAAGTGGGTTGTGACATTCTCTGAGCCAGGAGAAGGCAATATAAACCCTGATGTGAGGCTTTGTTTTGGGGCTCACTTTGAGAAGTGTTGTGTGATTTGACCAGATGTGACTCTGGGCAGCCGTCGACCCCTTCCAACTCCCCCGGGGCTTTGAAAACCCAGATGTTGGTGCTTCCCTCTCTGGTAACTGTGACTAGGTATGGATGTAAAGGGCAGGCAGTTGGAAGCCTGTCTGCTTGAAATGTTTCTCTGTCTTCTTGTAACTTCTGTCTGTATACTCTGAAGTTCGGGGTGCTGACTTTTCCCCCTGAATTAGGTAAAGGATATGTTTTATTGATTAAAGCAAGATTGTTAGCCCATTTTGAGTTGCTTTCCTTTAGAAAAGCAGATCTAAGAACCTGTGTTGGTAGCCACCCTGGGGATGCTGGGGTGCTTGCTGCTACAGACACCAAGTCCAGAACTCTATCTAGAAACAACATTAGGTTGTATCAATACAACCTCTCAAGAGGGGATTTCCAGTACTCTTCTAGTAGTTTATCATTCCAATATTGTTTAGCTGTCGCTATGGTCCCAATTTAATTAGGTCTATGGGACAAAGATTTATACTAGACAGACTGATATATGGACTTGATATAAGAGGAAAGGTTGTTGTGATGCATTTCGAAAAATAAAAGTTTGACTTGCTTGGCATGTGCTCTCTCTTTCCCTCAGGGTTCCTGGTTGCTTTAGCTAGACTGCCATTATCCCATGTTGTTGTTTGTCCTTCGTGCTCTAAGAGGACCAAAATGACATCGGGATGTGGAGGTCAATATGCAGTGTTTCTGACTGTGGTTGATCATGAAATACGAGCTCAGAAAGTTCTACCACAGGTTGGGTCCAAG
Source organism: Petaurus breviceps papuanus (assembly GCF_028583685.1). Taxonomy (NCBI): domain Eukaryota; kingdom Metazoa; phylum Chordata; class Mammalia; order Diprotodontia; family Petauridae; genus Petaurus; species Petaurus breviceps. The sequence continues at coordinate 28,051,186 of NW_027186523.1, forward strand.
GAGTCCTTGTGACCATTTGGGAGGGAGGTGTCTCTAAAATTGTGCATCTCATGTTTCCTTTAAGCTACTTAAATTCTGCTTTGCTCATAGAGCACAGGACTTTCTTTGATGCAGGCACACTATGCTGAGTGGTCCTGTGCCAGTGTCTCCCATGACTCACAATCAATACCAGAGATCTCCAGAGTGACCTTGAGAGTGTCCAGCTTCTTCTGACCACCATGTGACCACTGGCTTGTGTGAGTTCTTCCTAAAATAGTTTCTTAGGCAAATGTATGCTTGGTATTCAAATAAAAATGGCTTGACCATTAGAGTTGCTAACTGCAGTAGAACCTGAATGCTTTTGCCTTCCTGTCACCAGTGGAATAAAGCTGAGTTATGTACTTGCTCCCCCCTACTCCCCTCCCATGTTAAAAAAATGATGTTTTAAGCAATTTTGTTAGATGCCTTCAACAAGGATAAAAGTGGCATCAAGGTTATCTACCACACTGATGGGAATTTATTTAACTTGAAAAGGCCTCAAGCCAAGATTAAAATGGAGAGAAAGTTGGTGTGAAATTTTTTTTTCACAGATGATTGTGCACTCAATACAGCCTCTGAGTTTGAACTGCCATGAAGTATGGCTTGATTCTCTGTCACTTGTGTTCATTTTGGTCTAACAATTAATATCAGGAAAACAGAAGTTCTCCACCAGCCATGTGTGGAACCATAGGAAATGGAGAGATTTTAAATGTTGTGGTTCCCTTACCTCAGTAGTATACTTTCCAGGGATGTATACATAGATGAAGAAGCTAACACAAGCCTTGTCAGAAATAGCTCGGTGTTTGGGAAGCTCCAGAAGAAAGTGTGGGAGAAAGTGTTAGGCTGTCTACCACACTGAAGGTCCACAGAGCTGTTGTGCTGACCTCGTTGTCGTATGCACTGGGCAGCATACCAGCCCCATGCCAGAAAATTGAACCACTTCCATCTGAATTGTCTTAGGAATATTCTGAATATCATCTGGCAAGATAAGGTCCTGCCCTGTGAGTGGCAGCTGGAGTATAGTATTTACTCTATGTCCAAAGGGCATAGCACAATGGGTAGAGAGGTAACTTTAAAAGCCAGAAAGACCATAGTTTAAGTCCCACCTCTGACACTTAATAGCTGTGAGACCTGGGGCAAATTCTTTCAGATCTCTGTGCCTTTTGCAGTTCTCTAAGGTTTTAAATTGTGTGCCATACTGTACTAATAAAAGGAGTTTTCCTTGTCTGGGAGTTTTTTATGCTAATGAAATCACAGATCAGGTCCTTGTACTCTGTACCTATCTCTTATAGAGTCAATAAACTCAAAAGACGTTACATAATAAAAAATATTCACTTCTCATCTGAGCTTATGCAGCCTCTTACAGACTTGAGCTGTCTCCAGAGTTTATAAAGAGTTATTCCATATTCAGCAGCTGGGAATATAGCTTATTTTAGCCCCTCAGAACCACTTCTCTAAGAATAAGAAAACAAAAATTGATGGATTGATCACATGAAGATGCAAGAACTCTGCAGGAAATCTGGATTCTGTCCTTCTCCTAGCATAGGATACAGTCAGGATCCTTTGAGAAACAGAACTTTTCTCCATTTTATCTGTTCTGTCACAAACAGAGAAGTCCAACCAATTTTTACTACAGTTAGCTCATTATAGAGCAAAGTGAGGGGATTTACACTAGCTTGAAGCAAGGAGTTTAAAGGCTGTGAGCCTATTGCTTTTTCAGACTTAGAGTGGCTCATTTGAATACAGAAGAGTCTGGAAATGCAGCTGGTGCAAGCAAGGAGACAGTCAGCTTCGAGAAAAGAACTCTTCGATTTTTCCTTTTCACATATATCGGAGAGAGCAGCAACACAGGGGAAGGAGTTCTTCCATCTTTCCTCCTTACATACCTATCAGTTGTAGCATTTTGTCAAAGAAGCACCTGAAAAATTCAGTGCCTATAACTGGGTGCCTTTTCAGGAGATGTCAGATCTCCCTGAGTCAGTATTCCTTATGGTTATTGGACACATGTCCATAGTCTACTTCTTTCTGAAAGAGAGTGGCAGATAAGAAATGATGGGTAGGAGGATTTCAGAAAGAACTGAAAGATTTATATGAACTGATGCTGAGTAAAGTGACCAGAACCAGGAGAACATTGTACACAGCAACATTGTAGAATGATCAACTATGATAGGCTTTGTTCTTCTTAGCAATGCAATGATCCAAGACAATTCCAAAATATTCGTAATGGAAAGCGCTATCCACATCCAGAGAAAGAACTATGGAGTGTGAATACAGATTGAAGCATACTATTTTCACTTTTTTTTGGTGGTTTTTCCCTTTTGTTCTGTTTCTTTTTTCACAACATGACTGATATGGAAATATATTTGATTATACATGTATAAACTATATCAGATTGCTTGCTGTCTTGGGGAGGGGGGAGGAAAGGGAGGGACAGAGAAAAATATGGAATCTTATAAAATGAATATTGAAAACGATCTTTACCTGTAATTGGGAAAAAATAAAATACTATTTACAAAAATAAAAGAAAGAAACAAAGTGAGTAACAATATCCTAGACAAGGATTTTACAAGAACCTGAAGCTACAGATGGTAGGCCCCCAAGCCAAACAACAAAGACATGCACTCAAGGCCCAGGGGCCCCCAGTGGAGTGTTTAATTTTCCAAAATGCCACATCCTGTAAGGATCACAAAGACATCCAAAGAAGATGTAGATGGTAGATCTAGGGTTTTAGATGTATAAGTTGCTTTGGCCATTGATGATGACCATCTTATATGTACTTATATCTGCTTGCAAATTCTAAGTAGGCCTGTTATTTCCACTGACCCTATGTGTATTTGTGGGATAATATCACACAGGTTAATGGACTTTTTTTTTCACTATGCCATTTCAATAAATGATTTTGCTTTGATTTAATTGTGTTCTCTGACTGACTGTTGTAGAAAAATATGTGGGAGGGCACTTAAAAGTTATAGTTTTAGGGCTAAAGATTCACAAAGTAACTTGTTCCTGAGGTAGTCATCATAAAATGGGACTCAAATTATGAATGCGAGTTGGACAGAGTATTCCAGAGAAAGCTAAATACTCACCAGAAAATCTAGCTTAAGTGAATTTTAGAGGTAGGGTAAATAACAGTAGATATAGAGTTGGCATTAGAGTTAAGGAAACCAGACTTACCTCTGACACATACTAACATTTTGACTTGGGCATGCCATTTAACTTCTCAGTGCTCCAGGCAATTCTATAGGAATATAACTTGGGGAAATAATTATCTCTTGGTAGAGAAAGTTTCCTTCTTGGTACTCCCTCAATCAGTGAAATTTTAGACCTAATAAAAAAGTGACTTTTCAAGCCTGGATTCCTATAAACATATTTTTCTCCATTGTTCATGGGATACTATTCAGAATCTTCCCTTAGCCTCCCCTATAAGACTGTGAGCAAGTTTATACTAAGATATTTGTTGCCCTTCATTGTCATACTTCTGCTTGGTAAGTAAATAGAGTATTTACTGGCTGAAGCAGTTTTTAGGCTCTTGACGTTTCTCTGTAGTTGTATTAGATCTGTTAAACATCCTTTGCAAATGGTGATAGTGTTAAGTTTTTAAATTTTTCCCCTCCTCTTTGATATTAATGTCTTAATTACATAGATCAGGTAGGAGCTATTTTAATTGCACATAGAATCTCTTGTTTCTTTTTAATTTGGTATTTTGCTCTAACAAATTGATGGCCTAACCTTGGATAGCTGATTCAGAAATGACCCCCACATTAGTAGTTGGCTAACCCCTGGTTTATAGAATATGCTCACTTTTACATTTTATGATGTTACTAATTTTCACCATGCCTGGTAATTCCTGATTTTCCTTTTAAGAGAGGTAGTCATGATATATTTACATGAAGTTTTTTGTATAGTCTACATGCCTTTGGCTACTTTTATTTCTTACTCTTGAACCATGTTACATATACCCACATATACGTGTATGTGTGTGTATGTAGAGAGAGAGAAACAGACAGAGACAGAGAGAATGACAGAGAGAGAGACAGAGACACACACACACAGAAAGAGAGGGAGGAAGAGAGAGAGGAAGAGGGATGGGTAGGTGTTATTTTCCTTTTCTGTGAACAAATTTGCATTGAATTCCTCAAGTGTTAAAGTATTTAGTTATTTAATGTTGTAGTCTCTTAAATTTTTATAGTAGATTTTTCTTTTTACTTTTTCAAAGCCTCTGCCAAAGCTGTTGGTGCATATGCTATAGTTATCTTCTTGGTGGTGTTTTTGCACGTACTTACAATGGGCCAACATAATGCAAGATGACCAAGTAGCTCATAAAATTTCTTTGTTTTTCCCTTTGGGCATATGATATATCCAGCTCAAATAACTCCTTTATTTGCCTCTCCCAAGAAAACCTGTAAGCCATTTTCCTGCATTTCCCTTTGATAATCTAAAAATTATGTAATTAGAGAAAGAAGTCTGGGATAACACCTAGTCTGTGACCCTTGCTACCTGGGAAGGAAAGTTATGGTATCAGCGACAGTAACAGGAAAGTCAGGGAGAGGGCTTGGTATGAGATAATGAGTTCAGTTTTGAAGATGTTGAATCTACTATGTCCAGAGGACATTCAGTTTGAGACATTACATTGGTAGTTTGAGATGTGAGACTGAAATTCAGGAGAGAGATTAGGGGATCTGAGAATCTTTAACATAGAAAGGACGATTAAACATATGAGGACTGATGAGATCACCAACTAAAACATTATAGTGAAAGAAGAGGGTCCAGGAGAGAGCCTTGAGGGACACCCATGTTTAGTGGTTGGGACCATGATGAAGATCCAGCGAATGAGATGAAGGAGCTGTCAAGTGTGAGTTTTTGAGTGAAAATAGTTCTGTCCTACCAATAATAGAAAGCCACTTCTTTCTTACTGCCATTCTCTTCTGTTCTGGTCTATTCTATTGACTGGAATGAAAGAGAAGGTATTCTTGCCCTATTCCAACCTCTACCAAAGAACTAGAATGTCACTTGTTATCAGTCAACAATAAATATGTTATCCCTTTCTGAGGATGTGTAACTAGGAAGGCTTGTAAAAGCAGCAATAAAACTGGAGGAGCTCTTTTGAACAGGATGGTTCTTTGTGTATTAGAGATATATGCATAAACCATGAAGGACCCTGCAAACAGTGATCATAGCAATAGATCCATGCAGTCATCAGACATAGATGATGTAAAAAGGACTGGTGAGTGCACAAATCTTTTCAGTCATACTTATATGACTGAATAAGAGGAGAAGTAGTGGCACAGGACAGAATAAAGAAGGTTAGACTTGCAACTTGGAGAGGCTTGGGTTCGAGTTTTGCCACTGAAATGTACTAGCTATGTAATCATGAAAAAGTTTTCAAATTTTTTATCAGCAAAATGGAGATGATTATAGATCTAGGACCTAATTCACAGGGTTGTTGTGAGACTCAAATGAGGTAATGTCTAGTAAGTATTTTTCAAACTTTAAGGTGCCACATGAATGTCATAGATTTTACTAAGCTAAATTGGAACATCCATCTATCCATCTATCTATCATCTATCTATCTATCTATCTATCTATCTATCTATCTATCTATCTATCTATCTATCTATCTATCTATCTATCTATCATCTATCCATCCATCTCTCTCTCTGTCTGTCTCTATCTATCTATCCATCCATCTTTAGATATGTGCTTTACATGATGTGCACACTTAAATATTGCTATAGTTCTATTATCTCTTCAATATGAGTATTCTCTTGAGACAATGATATAAGTTGCAGTCCATCTCCCTGCCTGCCCATCCTGTGTGACTCTTGCTCACATCTGCCCTTCGGTTCACCACACAGCATCCAGCCAATATGGTGGGGGCCTTCCTCATTTTCTCTTAATATCAATATTATTCTGATGGAGCACATAGGACAACTAGTGATTATCATCACTTGTTCTTACTTCATGACAAGACTTCTAACTTTTAAAAAATTCATACATTTAAGTCTTCAATGACATTCTTTCTTCTTTGTAATTCCTTTTTTATAATGTACTGTGGCCTACTCACACCTACCTTGTACCATTGCATACAGATATGCACGCACACATACAAATTACTTAATGTGTATTCGTTATTTCTACTGGTATAAATATACATTCATCTTTGATTCTTGTTCTGCACAGAAATGGAGAATAATAATGGTAGAATAGTTGTTCCAGTGTTAGGCAACAATGCTATTGAATACTGCTCATTGAAGCTTCCACTCTCCATTTGACTATTGATATGATGCTATGCTATGTCTCTGACACTGTAAAGCACTGGAGGTACATGTTTCCTGACATGTTAGGTAGCAGTGAAGCAGAGAAAACAAGGCTGGCTTAGTGATTGACTTGAATTGTATATTAAGTATTTAGTACTACTGGGTTAGAAGCAGGCTTTGGTGAATTTCCTGTTTCATGGCATTGCTTTGGGCCAACATTTATGAAGCAGCCACTTGGTGCCAACCACTATTTTAAAACTGAAGGACTTTTGCAGTTTAGGTCTAGAGATGCAGGAGAGAGAGAAAGAGAGAGAGAGAGTGGGAAATTTGTAAAGGAAGATGATAAAAGAGGAATGTACTTTTTTAGAAATTTAAGCACTTTTCAGTGATTTGTATTTGAAGTCCAGTGATTATTTATTGACTTGAAATACTTAAGAAATATTATGTACCGGGCATCTTATTTTTCATTGCTTAATAGCATGCAGTTATAGTTGGAAATCTGGCCTCAGAGTCAGGAAGACTTGGGTTCGAGGGCTGCTTGTGACACATATGGATAAGTGATCCTGGAAAGTCATTTAATCTTAATGCTGTAGACAATTCTCTAAAAATATTCACTGCAGAAAAGGTGCCAATGTACATTATTAGAACGAAATTCCTTATCCAGGCATTCTTTATACCATGATATGGTAGCTACAGTCTCTCCTTCATCCCATTGTCTCCAATTTTGTTTGTTTATTATTAAATGGGAATATAAAAGGAAAAATGTCCTTCTTAACCTTTATGGAATATTTAATATCATTGTTTGAGTAGAACTAGGGCACTTTAGGATGTGAGATTGGTGGCAGTAGTATAACTGCCAATGAGGGTGTGTTAATGGACCCAAAACACTGGACATTAGAAAGCACTGCAGGTACATTTTGCTTGCCATGTTAGATACCAGTGAGAGAGAAAAAAGCAAGGCTTACTTAATGGCTAATTTAATGGGCAGCTTACTGCACAGTCCAGTAAACAAAGCTTTTCCCAGGAACATATACACATGCCTTGTTTGATTTGTGAAACAAAATTCATTCCCAAGTCTTCTGGGTGAGTAAAAATTTGTGAATGGCAAATGGAAAAAAATAGTTGTTTTATTTCAAAATCTTTCTCAGATGATACACTGGTTAAAATGATAGAGGAGGGCAAATTTTAGCAGCTAAATAACTAGTATTGGGATAATAAAGAATTAGGATTTATGGAGGTTGAGATGCTGTTAGAACCTGCCTGGGAAGACATGAAGAATGAAGCAGTTCAGGAGCTGCTGCTGCCTCATCAGCCAAAGGCAGCTGAAGGAGAGGACTCATTGCAATGTATTGATAGTAGCCTTACCAAGTTATCTGGTAAGATTTTATGGATTTCTGAGATCAGTGTCAGAATTGTGAAAGGGTGAGTTGTTGGTACTTCACTACTAAGAAATCAAGTCAATTAAAAGGAAGACTAGGAAGGTATGGGGTCAGATCTGAGGTACAAAGCAGCAAGCATAGATAAGTCAGTAATGTTAACCACCATCAGAGAAGCATGTGTTTGGACTAGTGCAGGGAGGTAGTAGCTGCCAAGTCAGTAGCTATAATGAGATCATCAACCTGCGCACTGGCCGTTGGACTGGTGTTATTTAAACTTACATTGTAGCTGTACAGTTCAGTGTGTGGATAGTTGGGAGATCAAGAAAGCCTCCTTGTGGCAGAACTGGGAAATTCTGGTAAGACTGGTTACCTGATTCCTTTAGCCTGTATGTACATGGTTGTTTGGACGGTCCTGTAAGCTCGCTGGTGTCTTCTACCCTTGTCTATACATTCATTGGCAGTCACTCAGTTGCCACTATTCTCACTCACACCCTAAGCTCCAGAAGAGCTGGTGTTCCCTTTGGTAATCATTTTTTCCCTCCTGTGATGATGATTGAATATTTTCTATATGAATATATTATTCAATTATGGCATCTTCTACATTACTTTACAATGCAGGCTTTACTGTGTAGTGGGAGTCATTAGGACTCACACTCCTGTTGATAGCCCTCATGTTAGAGGTTAGTGCAGAGTGAAGTCATGTCAACCACAATTCTCTTTCTGGAATTCTGTTTCCCAAATGGAGAATCACTTTTAGGTTTCCAAAATTCCAAACCCAGAATTCCCCTTGCTCTTTCTAGACTTACATATAGCTGGGGTTTCTGAGTTCCTAGATAAACCACATTTTGCCTCATATTCCTACTATTGTCCTCTTTAGCCCAGACATTCATATAGGACTATTTTCTATTTGGACTCAATCCTTCTCAGCTTTCAGAAATTCCTTCTTTTTTCTCTCCTGTCCATGGAATCATTCTTCCTCAATGATGCATGTTATTCTCTATCAACTCCCAAGCTTTTTGTATGTATCAGCACATGAGTCCACCATGCCTTCCCAATCACCAGTGACAAATGATACTTTCTACTTATACAGGGGAAAAATGAACAGTTGTGGGCAGCTGGCCACTGTGGTCTCAAGTGAATAGCTTAAGGTGCTTCAAAATCTCTTACCCAAGACCTTAGGCGTCAAGAATTCCAGAGAAATAAGCAAGGGTGCTTCAGTCTTTCAGAGTCAATCTCTTAACAACTCCTTCTGAACCATTCATTTTTCTTTTAGGTATGACTATGCCTGATGTAGCAGAATCCTCACATGATACAAATGCTGCAAACAAAAGCTGGAAGAATAAGATGAGTCAAAGACATTAAATGAGAAGTGAGCTTGAGGTCAGGATTATGCGCCAGATAGAAAAATGATACCTTCAGTTTATGATAGGCCATTTCTGAGAAATTTTTAGATTTTAACAAAGAATTTGATAAAATATATTCTTGTACAAAAGATGGAGAAATGTGAACTAGATAACACAATTAAAAGGAGTCAGAATTGGTTGAATGGCAGGACTCAAGGGGTAATTGTTGATGATTTAACATCATTTGGGGAAAGGTTCCTAGTAGAGTGTCCCAGGAATCTGTGCTTAATCTTCTGCTATTGAATATTTTTATCAATGACTTAGAAACTATATATAGCCTAAAGGCCAAATCCATCCCATCAGCTGTTTTGTAGGACCTGCAAGCTAATTTTAAAAATATTTTATATGTAATAAAACTTTATTTAAAAATATAAAAACCTTCTTAGTTCAAGGGCTATATAAAAACAGACAGTGGGGTATGGCTTGTGTGCAGTAGTTTACTGACCTCAGATCTAGATGAAGACATTGACTGACATGTTAATAAAATGACAAAAGCAATCCCAAATCAAGAAAAGATAGCTAATATACAGAATGAAAGTGAGTCTCCAAACAGAATTTGGAAGGCTAGATTATTGACTTGAATCTAATTTTGTGACATTCAATAGAGATAACTGTAATGTCTTACACTTGGGTTCAGAAATCCACTTCCTAAGTACATGATGAATAAGGCACAGTTAGACAGCAGTTTGACAAAAGATTTGTATAGGCTACAAGTTCTGTATGAATCATTAATTAACATGGTTGCCAAAAGAGCTAACATGATCTTGGGCTAAATTAAGTAAAATAAGTATTATAAATATCCAAATTAACTACAAAGGACCTATGAAGGAAGTGAAGACACTATTTGTGTACAGAGAAAGAACTGATAAATAGAAGTATGTATAGAATAATTTTTCATATATGTATATGTGTATACACACACCTATATATAGTATACAAACACACATTTGTGTCTACTGGTATCTGTCTGTAGGGTGGGGGAGAGAAAAAATGAAAAAAGAAACTTTCATGATAACTTTATTGCCTATTTAAAAGGAATGGCAAGTTTTACATAATAGGTTTACAATTTCATGTGTAAGCATCTTTTCTTTATTCTACTATATTATGGAAATGCTTGTTTTATTTCATAAATTAAAAATAAATAAAGAGAAGTGCATTGCTTCTAAGAACAGAGAAAAAACAATCTAGCACTTTCAAGTTTACAAAGTGTTTTTTAAAAAATTCTCATGACAACCCAGGAAATAGGTGTTATTAGGAAGTAGGCTCTTATTATCCCCATTTCACAGATGAGGAAATTGAGGTAAGCTGAACTTCAGTGACTTGCCCAGGTTCACAGAGCTAGTAAGTATCTGAAACTGGATTTGAATTCTAGTCTTCTCGATTCTGGGTCCAGTGCTCATAGTTGTTGTATCCTCCACTAGTCAGGCCTCATCTGGGATACTGTGTTCAGTTCTGGATGCTGGAGTTTAAAAAAGAACATTGATAAGCTTGAGAGCATCCAGAGTAGGGTTATCAAGATGATGAATGGCCTTTAGGTCGTGTCATATGAGAATGGGTTGGAAAAACTGGGGGTTTTACTTCAGACATTTTTTTCTCTCTCTATTGTTTTTGAAAGCCTTCCAAGATGGAGGAAAATGTAGTATAAGGGAAGATGTCTCTGTAGAGCAAATATAGATTTGAGGGAGCTGCACTTTTTAAAAATTAGGATCAATATCTGTGACCAGTGGTGGATGAGGAAGTGTATGTAGCAAAAAGTTAGAAAGTGGGGACTTGAAGTTATCTTTAGTTATCTCAAAGTTATCTTTACTGAAATAGAGCTCATGTTGCAGGGCTATATAGTTAACAGATGTTCAAGGGCATATCATTTAGAAGATACTATTTCTTCTATAACTATACATACATATACACACACACACCTGCCACATACTCTAGGTGTGTTCAAGTTTATGCACAGAAAAGCTAATTAAAACCTGAATGATAGAAAATGGAAAAAATAAACTAAACAGAAGAAACTGTTTCTTGTTTGTTGGTTGGTAGAAAAGAGATAGGGATATCATTTCTATATTCAAGGATTCAAAGGAATATCTTATGGAAGAGGGGTTAGATTTATTTTGTTTGGAACTAGGGGGCAGAACCAAAAGAGGGAGGTAGAAATGAGCAAAGTTATGCATTTAAGCTTCATATTTTAGGTTAAAAGTCATAAAAAATAGATCTTTTCAGAAGTATACTGGGCAACTGGCTTTCAATTCTTGGACGTCTTCAAGCAGGTGCTAGATGAACACTTGTTGGGTATGTTATTATAGAGATTCATTTGGGGGCATGGATTAGCCTAGATGACCATTGCTTTCCCAACTCTAAGGAAAAAATTCATGTGATTATGTCAATAATGTAGTAAAGTGGAACAGTTTTCAAACTCCTGAAAAAGTGTCATGGTTAGAATAGCCTCGGTATATTAAAGTAGCTATAGTTGAGCAGCCTGGGCTTCTAATAGGGATGTGTTGTCAATAACTGGGATTCTTAGAAGCTGACAATGTTGGAGCCCTGTGGGGCTCCAGAACACAGGGTCTTGGAAAGAAGGAAGCAACGTTGTATATGACCATTGCAAAAAGATTTTTCATAGTGGGCACATGCAATTGACAGAGCAAGGAGTCAGACCTTATGGCAGTGGTAAGAGTAGTTGTACACATAAGACATCTGGAGTAGCATTTACCTACTGTTACCCTCCAAGTGGTATATTGGCTCCAAGGAACCTTTCAGTGCTGATCATCATTCTCTACGTCTTCATGGTAAGTGAAGCCATTGTAGAGTGGTGACTGTGTTGGACTGCACAGTTACTATGCCTCTGTGAAAAACCTGGTGCCCACCTCTATGGTATTTGAGATTCTTTCATCAACTGGCTTTTTTGTGTGTGAATATATGAGATTTCTTTAAAGATCAGAGTATGAATCAGTGGGTCAAGGGAGATGTGTCCTGTTCTTGTGTTGCTTGAAGAGTGAAGGCAGAATAGGCTATGGCTACCTCAGAGTAGTTCTAAATTTATGATTCCATGACTGTCCTGAGCTGGTTAGCTTGCCAGAATTGGTGGTTGCATGATTCAAATAAATACTTGTAAATACAAAATTGTTGATTAAGTTTTTGTCTTGTCTTTTCCTCTGAAGATGATATCAAAAATAAATACCTGGGAAAGAAGATAGTATTTATATATCATACATGATTTCCTTTTACTTAAACAATATCTAGCATATTTTTATGCTCAGAAATTAATTGATTAAAAAGGATTTTTATTATTGTGTAACAACTTGCTATCAAAGAAAAATTCTCACAAATCTTGCTGTATTTTTTTAATGTAGAAATACCAGACATTTGAAATAACCAGTTTGGTGTAGGCAGGGAAGTAGAGGAGGAAGGAGATAAATATGGATTAAAAAACTCCCCAAATTAAAGCACTTCTTAGTTCTTTACAATTTTTAGAGTCAAGATAAAATTTTTATAGTCAAAAATTATAAAATAATGAAATACTAGTGAATTTCTTTTTCATGTGATGGTTGTGGCTAATTGTGAGGTTAGTTAAGGAAGATGTTTATAAGCTAAAAAACATAAAACATATTACTGAACTTTTGAAAAAAAGTGTTCTGCATTGTTCTCTTCTCAGAGTAATGCAGACCTTCACATATGAGCCCCCAAGGGTTTATGGGAGAGAGCATTCAACTCTACTCCCCATTCTGTAGGAGCAGCAGATGGTGTTATCTCCCTTACCTGGCTTCAAAGATCATACTGTACTATGCCCTGCAGAGTGAAAACAGAGAATCAGGTAGAGTATTTACTTGAATCAGGCATTTATGCTTTCCCATTAAAACACATGCTGTTTTTCCTTTTCCTGGAGGCTTCACAGAAACTATTTTAACACTTGATTCTTTCTGTACTTTTGCATATTTGGATGTCTATTTAAAGCTTAGTAGGTGAGGAAAACTGACTTAGTGACATAAAGCCATTACTAATCTGTAGCTGAAATTAATGGTAAGCCAGAAATCGACCTGCTTGAATTGCTAGTTTTTATTTTCTGTTTTTACATTCAGATTAATGGGTGAGGTCTCTGTGTGTTTTCCAACCTTCACAAGTGTTAACTAATATGTTATAGTTCACCTGCCAAAGCCATGGTCTTTTAAATTTGTTAGATTTTGAGCTGTTCTTAGACTTCCTAAGGTTTTCCTTTTTTTCTGTACAAGGTTCAGATTCCTTTTGTGTATGGGGAAGATGAAGTGTCAACTATCAATGTTTGGAGTAAAGTAGGACTAAAATGTCCCAAGTTAATGTTTCCAATCTTAGCTCCAAATGGCCTTTGAATTTTATTCATTCATTAATTTATTGAATCAATGTTTTTTTATCCTATTATATATTAGGCATAACTATTAGAGAAAAATAGAAGCTAAATTATATTATTTTTCCCAGAAGTCATATAAAAGGTTTTGTTTTTGTTTTTGTTTTGCTTATTCTTACTTGAAGTCAGTATTATTGGCTTCAGGCTAAAATGAGCTTCCAATACTCATAAGAACACATATTGAAATTTAATACTTCAAAACTTCAAATTGAGCAGCATTACCACTGTGACTGAATGTTTCACAAAATTAATAGGGCATAGGATTCTATGATCTGTGCTTCTTAACAGTTGATTGGCATCCATAAAGGATCAGACAGAGTCAGCAAATCCTTAATTGTGTTCACCACATGCTGGCATTTCATATTAGCACACAATCTGTTAAAATTTGTATTCACTTGCCAAACCAATATTTTCCACAAGAATAACCCAAACAGTCCTTCTTAGCTACTTTCCCTGGAGTACAGCAATGGTGAGAGAAGACTATTCATTATCCTAGTTTGCATTGATGAGCATTTGTGACTTGAAAAACAATATAGGATTTGTGTTTGTGTGTGTGTGTGTGTGTGTGTGTGTGTGTATGCATGTGTGTGGGATTCTGGATAGTAATAGTACCTGGCAGGTGAAAATGGAAAGAAAATGGAACTTGGAGAGCTAGGGTCAACCCCTGACATCTTATTTGCTATGTGAGCTTGGACCAGTTAGTTTACCTTTTTCTCATCTAATGAGAATGTTGGACTAAATCAGGAGTTTTTAATTTTTTTTGGCCATTTGGTAAAGCCTATGGATCTTTTTGTTGAGCAATATCTTAAATGTATAAAATAAAATATATAGTTATGAAGGAAGTCATTTATTTGAAAATAGTTTTAAAATATTGAAAGTTCCAATTTCACAGGCCCCCTGAAATCTACCTATAGATCCTAGGTTCAGAATCCCTGAGCTACGTAAGCTCTCAGGTTTCTTCCAGCTCATAAATCTTGTCTTAGGTGCTTTTAAGTTATGAAATTTAAGTTATGACCCTGGCTATCACATAATCTCTCTCAGCCTCAGCTTCTTTTTCTGTAAAATGGAGGTAACAATGCCTATATTACCTCAAAAGCTGGTTATGTTAAATGGAATTATGCAAAGTATTTTTTAAACTTTAAAGTTCTAGATAAATTTCAGTTATTATATTTAATGCAAATAAAATGAGGCACTCCAAAAAGAAGGTAGAAATGCAGTACATTTGAATTCTCCCAGGTAACAACATTGCATTTTATATTGTAAAAGGGGATAGCAACCTAATTCCTCTTTTCAAAATGAGCATACAGTTAGCATCAGCCTGCAGTAGTTGAATTGATGTCCATCTTCAGAAGAGGTGAGAGCATGGAGCAAACTTCCGTTTAACCCAAGATCATGTTACTTCAAGAGGTATTCAAGTATCCCATGGGACAATTTGAACTTGTTATTTGAGAGAAGTAGTTGATGTGGGGAGCAGGTAAGGATGTGTTTGTGTATATGCATATACATACCCAGGTATGGATGTAAGGGAGAAAAGGACAAGTATCTCCTGCTCAATGGACACAAAATCCATTTTTTGGAAGCTTTGTTACTAGGTAAGAGAAATGCAAATTTCTTCTGATCTCCCTCTTAAGTCACTGAGTTCCATTTTAAGGCAGCTTGATAGAGGCAAGAGTTGGAGCCGAGAAAGCCTAGTTTTGTCTTCTACCTCAGATACTTGCCAGCTTTTTGACTCTGGGCACATCACTTCATCTCTCTGGACCTTGGTTGCCAATTCAATGATTTCTAAGGTCTCTTTCAGTTCTAAATATCTATACTTTCATTTCTTAAGAAATACTTACATTTTTCTGGATGTGTTCTAAATAAACCAATACAAATATGGAAAAGCTTACTTTAGAATTTATTTGAACTTTATATGTCACATAGGATAGCATCACTTAAAATTGAGTTCAATTTATACTGCCACTAAATTTATCTGTGCAAGGAGAAATGTTTTTATATTTGATCATGAGGAATCTTCGGATCAGGGGGAAAGGGAATTAAGTATATTATTCTAAACTACTACAGTGTGGTGAATCATTAAATATTGACACAGTTTTTATCAGAAAACTTTGTGCCTAGAGATCCCTTCCAGAGTTTTTAGTGGTAAGCTACCTTTACAATATGATATTTCCACTTGACAGAATGAAATACACATTCTTTTCTTTCCTATAAATGTATTGAAATTTGAAAAGTGATTGCATACAAGGAGAACATAATGAGAATTCCAGTGGTTTTTAAGATGCTACACAATTATGACTTTTGAGTTGACCAGGGTTCTACAGCTGTTATTAAAGGTACTTACTGTGACCACTAGATGACAGTATGAGCTTTTGTACTTCATTTGAATTCTAACCTAACTAAATTCAAGATCACGTATTTTGTAATAGTATTTAATAAGTCTCCTAAAGGAAGGATCTGTAGGGAAATTGCACAATAGTATGGCATAAAGTACAGAAAATACTTCTAGGTATTATATTTTAGTTTTGTATATTATTGACATTTGTGAGAATAATAAAAAATTTCCAGGAGGTTAACTTCAGTGACACAAATATCCTACTTTTTTTCCTCATATGACAGTGTTTTTTTTTTTCCTATTTAAAATATTTTTAAAATGCAAAAATAATCATGGAAAGCATTTTTATTGGCTAGTGATTCTAAAAAAGGTGAATGTGTTACTAGGGGCAAGTAGTGGGCATAGCTGATGGAGTGCTGGGCTTAGAATCAGAAAAACATGAATTCAAATTCGGTCACAGATATTTACAAGCTTTGTGACCCTGGGCAAGTCACTTAAACTCTGCTTGCATCAGTTTCCTCATCTGTAAAATGGGGATAAGAATAGCACTCCTCCCACCCCCCAGGTTTGTTGTAAGTATCAGATGAAGTAATGATTGTAAATTGCTTAGCATGTAGTAAACACTATAGAACTCAGCTTTTCTTGTCTCCAGGTCTAGTGCTTTATCCACAGTGACACCTAACTGTCTTTCATTTCACAGTACTCTTAGTTAGAAGGGGTATTTTGGGGTAAGCCTGACTCAGGCCAGTTAGTCAGTGAATAAACATTTATTAAGTACCTACTATGTCCCAAGCACTATGTATGCTAAATACCAGACCAGGTCCCTGGTACTTTGGTTAGTTATCGAAGTGAAATGAAAAACTTGTAGGTCATTCAACAATTAACAAAAAGATGTTTAATTAGCCACAGAATCAGAAGTGTATTCAACAAGAATACCTGAGTTGATAGAGCTGAGTGAAGATCCCCTACCTCTGAGTTGTCAGAGGTGGTCTGCCAGCCAAATCTGAAAGGCTGGAGGTCCTTATGATTGCTTCTTACTCTGCCAACCAGTAAATCTCTGAGCCAATCTGTTCTCACAGTTTCAATATTTTCTAAGCACACTCGTCTAACTTGCATGGATGACCTTCAGTTCTTTCTACTGTTCAAACAACCCTCCCTTTCAGGGAACAATACAGTTATGCAGACCAACTCTTCTCAATATGGAAAGCACTTGAATAGGGAAGAACCTTTTTTCTCTGGTGAGACACACCTACTTCAGACTTAATAGTTCTACTCTGGAGTTCAATTACCCTCAAAAAGAAAGGTGCTAAGACTCCCTAGAGAATCACTTACCTTGTAATCCTCATGAACAAGTAGATCTCTGTTTTCTAGTCTAATTTCCCCCTTTCCCCAATTTTACTGATGATACGGGGCTCAGGAGGTTAAGTTACTTGCCAAAGGTACCACAAATACAAGTATCAGAAAAAAGACTGAGCCAAAGTCCTCCGACTCCTGAGTCTGTACTCTTTCAATTCTACCACATTGCCCCCTTTCTAGGATCTGTCCCTTGGCATTCCAAACTGAGCTTTACCACCTACTGATCACATGATTTGAAGAAAGACATTAAGCTTCTCTGAACTTGTAAAATAGAGGAAATATCTACCTTATAGGGCTACTGGGAGAATTCAGTGAGATAAGAAGAGGTAGTGTGCTTGTACTATGAAGACCACTGTAACTGAAAATAGCCTGGGTTAGAATCTTGACTCTGCTCCCACTGTGACTTTGTGCAAATCATCGACATATTCTAGGTCTCCTTTACCTTATTTACCAAAATGAGAGGGTTCAACTCCCGAGGCCTCTCAGGTCTCTAAGTCTACGGTCCTCTTATACTATAATTTATATCAAGATACTTGGAACTGCAAGGTATTGCCCCAAATGTAAAGGATTAAGTGATATTTTCCTGTCTTTAAGAAGTGTGATAGTCAAGAAGCCTTTCTTAGGCATCAAGGTGATGCATTGAATAGACCTAGAGTCAGGAAGACCTTGAATTCGAATCCAGGCTCAGATACCAACTTCTGTATGACCCTGGATAAGTCACTTAACCTCTTTGTTCCTTAATTTCCTCAATTGTTAAAGGAGGATGGCACCTACTTTGAAGGGATGCTTTAAAGATAAGATGGGATATATCTGTGATACATCTATCACAGTGCTGGGCACATAGAAGGTGCTATATACATGCATATTCTTTTCCTCCTTGTTGATGTTCTTCAGTCATTTCAGTCATGTCTGACTTTTTTGTGACTTCATTTGGAATTTTCTTGGCAAAGATACTACAGTGGTTTGCCATTTCCTTCTCCAGCTCATTTTATAGATGAGGAACTGAGGATTAAGTGACTTGCCCCGGGTCACACAACTAATATGTATCTGAGGCCAGATTTAAACTCAGGAAGATAAATCTTCCTGGCTTCAGGCCTAGCACACTGTCCACTGTGCTAACTAGTTGCCCCTTCCTCTTCCCCTACCCTCTTCCTTAATCTTAGGATCTTCCCTCTAAGGTTGCCTCTGTTTTATCCTATACATACATAAATATCTGTGTGTGTGTGTGTATACACACAGATATGTGAGTATGTACATATATACATGTATATATACATGTATACACATATACGCACACATAAATACATTCATATATGTGTAGGTACATACATATATATTTATATACTTCATACATTGTTTGCATGTTATCTCCCCATGGGACTGTGAACTATTTGCAGCAGGGTCTGTTTTTTGTATTTATATCCCTAGCAATTAGCACAATGCCTGGTACATGGTAGGTGTTTAATAAATACTGGCTTACTGACAGAATAATTACTTAAACTGAATTTACTATTAAATATTTTATTGATGCCTATTGTTATTCTATTGATGCCATTCATTTATGAAAATGCCATCTCTGCCCTACCCCTAGCCTCCCTATCAAAACTTCCCTTGTAATGAAGAAAAACAGCGAAGCAAAAATTCCCCTCTTGTGGCCCCTGCTGAAAATGTATACAGCTTTCTGCTTGAGTAGTCCCTTGATTCTGATGAGAGCAGGGAGACATACCTCATTATCTGCTTTCCAGGACTACTATTGGTTTTTTAATTACTGAGAGTTCATCTTTCTTTTAGTGATCTTTTCATTGACTTTGTTGTAGTCATTGTGTATATTGTTCTTCTTGATCAGCTTTTTCTACTCTACCTTAATTCATATTCATCTCCTGCTTCTACGAATTTCTCCACATTCATTATTTCTGTACAACAATATTCCTATTGTATTAATTTGTTATGGTTTGTTCAGCTATATCCCAATAGATAAGTATCCACTCCATTTCTGCCTATTTTCTATCACAAAGAGTGCTGCTATGAATATACTGGCACATATTAGACCTTGGTTCTGATTTTGTCCGACTTGGAGGTATATGCCTATAGTATGGTCAGGCATATGAAAAGTTTAGTAACTTTTCCTGCATAATTCCAGACTAGTACCCAAACCAGGTGAGGTCAATTCACAGGACTACTAACAATGTTTTAATATTCCTGCCTTTCCATAATCCTTCCCACACTGATTGATTACAAATTGAATTAATTCCAAACTGAATTGAAAAAAATTTAGGTGATAATTATGAATGGACATAAATAATAAAATGATACTATGAGGGTCAGGGGTACAATGGGAAGAAGGGGGTCTCTTTCTGATGGATATCTGTTCATTTTTCAGTTAATAGAGAGTAGGGGGGACTTTAAAACATTTTGACTTGGGGCTCAGAATTTAAAATTACATGTCATGTCAGTGAAAAAGGAAGAATGAAATGGGATTCAGAAAATGCTACTTGGGGCTACTTTTCTATGGTTATATTGGTTGGCAATAATGGCTGGCCTAACCTGAAAAGATGTGGAGTAGCATTAGCCTAATTGCTTTCTGCCAAATTTCCACTGTGGGGATCAATGTCTATGTAATGTAACTATTCCAGGGCTCACTCCCTACTGAGTTTTATTCTTGTGTTCATTTTACTACAGAGGGATTATGAGGGTGCCAAAAAGATATCTTCTTATGCCCAAGTGTCATCACAAAGTGTGTGTAAAGATGTCCTCGTTTACTGGGAAATACTAAATGGACCTCACCTAAGGGTGCAGGGAATGGGTTCTGTATCCCTCAGACATTTCTTCCCCAAGAGTCTCTTTATCCTTTCTCTCTAGTTATACTATATGGCAGCTCTATGTATGACATTCCCCAAGAGGCAGCTGTTATAGAGTGCTGCTGCTATTAGAGAAAGAGTTATACATGATGACAGGAGAGAGTATGGGAGGGGTATGGAGGATACACTACTTGCTACTACAGTTAGGGAAGCGAACTGCCCAGTATGGAAGGGAGAATCAATAAGTACAGAACAGAAGCAGATTGCCCAGTATGGAAGAGAGAATCAATAAGTACAGTTTGGTCAGACAAGTGTACTGCCAAAGGAAAAAAAAATAAAGACAAACAGAAAATTTGAGGAAATGGGTGCATGTTCCTTTCCAAAATTTAGCAGAAATCTGGAATGCAGGCTGTTGCAAATGGACCTCTGTAATTTTGTACCTTTGAAGTTTTCTGAAATATGATTTATCTGTCACCACTGTGTAAAATGGGGCGGGGGGGTGGAAGAGTATTAATGTGTATTGGGTGTATTATAGAGGTGAATAGAAGACAAAAACAGAAGAATACAAATATTTACATACTTCTCATCAATTCCCATGGCTCCAATTATTATATACAGGTAGATGATTCCCACATCTGTCTATCTATCCCTGATTGCTTCTGAATTTTAGTCCTGCCTAGCCACCTGTCTCTTGGACATCTCCATCTGGATGTTTCCTCTAGTATCTCAGACTTGTGACATCAAAAGAAAATTAATTATCTTTCTCCCTAAATGTGTCCTTCTCCCAATGACCCAGGTCCTTTTGATATAAACCTCTTTTATTCGACCAGGTTCACAATCTTGGAATCATTCTTGATTCTTCCCTCTCCTTTATCATCTAGATCTGATGCACTGCCACGGTCTTATAAATTCCATCTACATACAGGGAGAGTCCACACTCTCTATTCATAAGATGACTGTTGTTGATCTTGCCTCATTGAGTTTTTCCTAGACCATTCTAATAGTCTTGTAAGTAATCTTCCTGACTCCAGTCTCTCCATGTTACAGTCTATTCTCTGCTTACTTGCCAAGATAATCATAAGGCACAGGTATAATACGACACTCTTTTTTTCAAATATCTTGAATGCCTTCTTGTTATCTCTTGTAATGTAATATGTAATACAAATGTAATACAAACCCTATAGTCTGGTGTTCATATCTATGATCTAGCTTCAACTTACCTTTCCAGGCATACCTGTTTGATATTATTCCATTTCATGTACTTCTTCAGCCAAAATAGCCTATTACCTACTCGCATGATTCAATATTTCACATCCCATCTCAGACTCAATATAGACAACTAACCATCCATGGAAATCACTACTTTCTTACCTTTCCCATTTAGTATCCTTAGTTTCTTTCAACATTCAGATTAGGGTTCACCTCCAGTGAGAAATCTTTCCTTATGTTCCATTTAATGATCTTCCAGGGGTGGGGAACCTGCAGCCTTAAGGCCACATGTGGCCCTCTAGGCTCTCAAGTGCAGCCCTTTGACTGAATTTAGATTTTATAATTGTGTGTGAAGTTTGGATTTGGTCAAATGGCTGCACTTGTGGATGTAGAGGGCCACATGTTGCCTTGAGACTGCAGGTTCCCCTCCCCTGCTACCCTCTTCAAGTTACCTTCTATATGCTTATTTGTATATATTTTGGTTACATCAGTAGAATGTAAACTCCATGAAGTCAGAGACTATTTCTTTTTTTTTGGTCTTTGTAAACCTAGTGCCTAACAGTTTTCTGTATAGCAGGCATTTAGTAAGTGTTTGTTGAATTATATTAATTTTTGTGTTAGGCAACTGAAAGATCAGAATTTACATCTTTATGTGTTAGTTACTTGAATCAATAAGATGCTAAAGTGGCTTAGAAAAATATTTCTCTTCACAAATGGAAGTAACTGAAATTTAGATATGAGTTTAGAATTGAGACTATAAAGAGAGATTGTAACAATATTCATGAAATAAAGAGGGCACTTTTAGGAAATTCAATCAAGTACACATTAAACTGAAGTAACTAACAGTTTCTTTTTTTCAGATTAAATTTCTGCTGGCATCTTCTGCTGATGAAGTAGTTACTTTAACATCATGGGGATGATTCTTAAAAAGGAATAAAAAACATGCTGCTTCAAGAGAATCATAAACACAAGGAGAGGGATATGGAGAGTAAAGAGCTGAACACAACCAATTCATGCCGGATAGCATCTGAGATTTATTAATCAGAGAAGACTATAGGGGCATGGAATAAAAAATGTTAAAGGCTATCTTGCCAATGGGTCAAGCCCTTCTCCACATCATAATGACATTCTTAGAAGATATGATTTCCTCTATATTCTTTTTTAATTTAATTAATTTATTTACTTTTAGTTTACAATATTGTTCCACAATCCCTTGATTTCCAAATTTCCTCCCCTGCCCTCTCCCTCCTCCCCAATGGTGGCATGCAATCCAATATAGGTTCTACAAATATCTTCACATTAAACATTAGTCAAGTTGTAAAGAAGAATTATAATCAATGGAATGAACAATGAGAAAGAAGGAATGAAGCAAAACAAAACAGAGAGAGCTAGTAGTTTGCTTCAATCTGCATTCAGACTCTATAGTTCTTTCTTTGGAGGTGGATAGTCCTTTCCATCATGGGTCTTTTGGAGTTGTCTTCTAACCTTGCATTGCTAAGAGGAGTCCAATCTATCAAAGTTAATTATCACAGATACAATGTGTCTATAAGTGTGTACAGAGTTCTCCTGGTTCTACCCTCTTCACTCAACATCAATTTATATGTCTCTCCAGGTTATTATGAGGTCCATCTGCTCCTTATTTCTTATAGCATAATATTATCCCATTACATTCATATACCACAACTTGTTTAGTCATTCCCCAGTTGATAGGCATCCCCTTGATTTCCCATTCCTTGCCACCACAAGAAGAACTGCTATAAATATTTTTGTGCATATGATCTTTTTCCCACTTCTATGATCTCTTTGGGATATAGCCCTAGAAGTGTTATTGCTGGGTCAAAGGGTATATACTTTTTAATAGCCCTTTGGGCATAGTTCCAAATTGCTCTCCAGAATGGTTGGATCAGTTCACAACTCCACCAGCAATGCATTAGTGTTCCAATATTTCCACATCCTCTCCAGCATTTATCATTTTCCTATTTTTTCATCATAGCCAATCTAAGTGAGATTATAACCTCAGACTTGTTTTGATTTGCATTTCTCTAATCAGTGATTTACAGCATTTTTTCATATGCTTATAGATATCTTTAATTTCTTCCTCTGAAAACTGCTTCTTTGTTTCCTTTGACCATTTATCAATTGGGGAATGACTTGTATTCTTATAGATTTGACTTAATTCTCTGTATATTTTAGAAATAAGTCCTTTATCAGAGACACTGGTTGTAAAAATTCTTTTCCGATTTTCCACTTCCCTCCTAATCTTGATTACATTGGCTTTATTTTTACAAAAACTTATCAATTTAATGCAATCAAAGTTATCCATTTTCCATTTCAAAATGCTTTCTCTCTCTTGTTAGGTCATAAATTCTTCCCTTCTCCATGAATCTGATAGAGAAACTATTTCTTGGTCTCCCAGATTGGTTACAGTATCAGCCTTTATATCTAGATTGTGCACCCATATAAACTTTATTTTAGTATATAGTGTAAGATACTGGTCTATGCCCAGTTTCTGCCATACTATTTTCCAATTTTCCCAGTAGTTTTTGTCAAATAGTGAGTTCTTATTCCAGAAGCTGGAGTTTTTGAGTTTCTCAAACAATAGATTACTATAGTCACTAACTGCTGTGTCTTGTGTACCTAATCTATTCCACTGACCCACTACTCTATTCCTCAACCTGTACCAAGTAGTTTTGATGACTGCTGCTTTATAATACAGTTTAAAATCTGGTATAACTAGGTCACCTTCCCTAGCATTTCTTTTCATTAATTCCCTTGATATTCTAGACGTTTTGTTCTTCCAGTCCCTCATATTCTGGAGGTGATAGATAACATGTATGTGAGAATGTATATGAGGATATTTCCTTGATATTTCCTTTCAGTCTTGATTATTTTGAAAAATTTGTTCATTTGTTTTTTCTTTTTGCCTAGAGACAAATCAGCCAGATGAGGTAAATTGTGATCCAATATATATATACATATATATATATATATATATTCCTATTTTAAGTAGTCAACCATATTAATCCCTACAAGTGTGGAGATGGGTTATGATAGGACCTACTTGAGTTCACCTCTGGATACCCTTGGACCACATTGGTATGAAATTGATGATACAATGAGGCATCAGAATTAAGTATAGGACTTCTGGGGTGGCTAGGTGGTACAGTGAATAGAGAACCAGCTCTGAAGTCAGGAGGACCTGAGTTCTAATTGGGCCTTGGACACTTAACTGACTGTGTGACCTTGGACAAGTCACTTAACCTCAATTGTCCTGCCTTCCCTCCTCCAAAAGGTAAAAAAAATAGGACTTCAATGGATAATTACTATTATCAACCTCTTCCCATGTTAATAGCAATGATATTATATGAACATTTTCATAGTGTACCTACAAAAAGAATATTTTAGAAACATTTGGTTGAACCTCTCACTTAACTATATTTGTGCTTACAAAATATTACTCTTCAGTTTTACTCAAGGAAGAACATCCACATGAATCATTTATATTCTTGGATGGCTTCACCTGTAGCTATAAATTTCATTTAACTACAATTCATTTAATCTCCCATGCTGTTCAGCACCAAAACATTTGTGAGCAGGAGCAGTAGGCAGTATTTATGATTAGTACGTTGACATCATATACCAAATAACAGAGGGCATTCAAAGTGATACTAAATGCAGAGGTTCTTCAAGCAAATGTCTAGAGAAAAACTTAGAATTACATTTCAATAATTTGTTTAGGAAGAGGCAAATTAGGAAAAAGGAAGCCTAAAAGGTTTTTTTCTTTTTTTTCTGGCTTGCTGCCAGGAATGTCTGAGAGATTGTAGGAGATAAAATTCTGAAAGACTGACTTAGTATCCTGTAGACAAGAGAGGCCCAGAAGACTAATATTATGAGTTTTTTTGAATAATGCAATGAGATTATATAAGTTATAGATAATTATTAAGAAAAACAAATATGGGGCAACTAGGTGGCACATTTAATAGAGCACCAGCTCTGGAGTCAGGAGGACCTGAGTTCAAATCCGGACTCAGACAATTAACACTTACTAGCCATGTAACCTTGGGCAAGTCACTTAACACAAATTGCCCTGCCCTCCTCCCTCCAAAAAGCAAAACAAAACAAAACTAAATGTACCTGGTGTCTATGAAATATCAAAGGGGGGAAAGAAGAATCAGACATGGAAATATATTTGCATTGTTGTATAATCTAAGAGTAGATGGTCTTTGGTAAATTGATATAGGAAACCTCTATGCTTAGACCTTTATATAAATATTTATATAATAAAAATACCTTTATATAAATATTTCTGAAATATTTAAAGGGTATAGTACATTAAAAATATACTCAGTAGGTAATAGTAATGGATTTTTATCTTTCCTGGATAGATTTGATATTTGGAAAGATTTAAAAGTGACTCAGGGCCAAGTTGATATATAAGGCTGGTGATTAAGATGAATAATTCTACTTTTGATTTTAATATAAGGAAAAAATGTGAGTATTCTTATGTAATAATGACTGCTTTTCTTGTATGGTTCACAGATCCCTACTACATGAGTAGTAGGGATTCTGGGAAAGGATTTATTCCTTTCAAAAAACACTTGGAAATCAGTCGCAAAAGAGTAATTCCAAAAGATTATTTTAATAATAATAACACCAATGGAATTAATATATAACCTTCCAAGGTAATTACTTTTAAGGACACAGCTCATTTGTTTAAGTTATTTTATTAATTATTTCATACAGTTTTTGTTATGAAGAAGCTAGATAAAATATTTTTAAATATAAGAGGCTATTTTTCAGGCTGCATAGATAATGCAATTAGCTCATTTATGGTTACTAAATCATAAAGAACATATACTATATATCCCCTATGTATTTTTGTCTTTCACTTTATTTTTCTCTCCTTGAAACCCTACTCATCAATTCTTATAGCACAATAGTATTCCATCAATCATATACCACAATTGATTTAGCCACTCTCCAATTGATAGGCATCCTCTAGATTTTCTGTTTATATCCTTTGAACATTTATCAGCTGGGGAATGGCTCTTATTTTAATAAATTTGGCTCAGTTCCCTTTATGTCTGAGAGATAAAGCACTTATCAGAGAAAGTTGTTATAAATTCTCCCCCACACCTTTTTAATTTCATGTAATCAAAATGATCAATTTTGTTTCCTTTGATTCTTTCTCTCTCTTGTTTGGTCATAAACTTTTCCCTTATCCATAGTTTTAACAGGTACATATTTCCTTAATGTACTTATGATGTCACCCTTTATGTCTAAATTTTTTATCTATTTTGACATTATTTTAGTATATGCTATGAAATGTTGGTCTATGCCTAGTTTTGCTAAACTGCTTTTCAACTTTCCCAGCAATTTTTGTCAAACTGTGAGTTCTTTTATTCAAAGCTTGGATCTTCAGGTTTATAAATGTGTGTGCCTAATCTTTTCCACTGATCCACCACCCTTATTTCTTATCCAGAACCATATTGTTTTGATGGTTACTGATTTGTAATATAGTTATAAATCTGATACTGCTAGACCTGCCTTGCTTCATATTTTTATGCATTGATTATCTTGGTATTCTTGATCTTTTGTTCTTGTAGATGAATTGCTACTTTTTCTAGTTTTGTCAAATAATTTTTTGGTAATTTTATTGGCATGGCACTGAAAAAGTAAAGTAATTTAGGCAGAATTTTGATTTTTATTACATTGGCTCAGTAAGCTCAGCAATTAATATTTCTCCAACTGTTTAGCACTGTCTGTTTTTCTGTGAAACTTTGTTTTGTAGTTTGGTTCATATAGTCCCAGGGCTTTTCTTGTCAGAGTCACCCAAGTATCTTATATTGTCAGCAGATACTTCAAATAGAATTTCTCTTTCTACCTTTTCTTGCTTTATTTTATTGATAAAATATAGATATATGATGATTTGTATGGGTTTATTTTATATCCTGTAACTTTGCTAAGATCACTAATTATTTCAACTAGTTTTTTAACTGGATTCTCTCGGGTTCTCTAAATATATCATCATGCCATCTGTAATGAGTGAAAGTTTTGTTTCCTCACTGCTTATTTTTATTCCTTGAATTTCTTTTTCTTGTCTTATTGCTACAGATAGCACTTATAATACAATATTTAATAATAGTAGTGATAATGGACATTCTTACTTTATTTCTGATCTTATTAGGAAGACTTTAAATTTATTCTTATCACAGATAATACTTCCTTTTTGGTTTTAGATACTAATTATTATTTTTAAAAATTGCTCTATTTATTATTATATTTTCTATTGTTTTGATAGTAATGAGTGCTGTGTTTGGTTAAAAGCTTTTTCTGCATCTTTTGATATAATAATATGATTTTTATTATTTTTGTTAGTGATATGATCAGTTATGCTTATAGTTTCCCCAATATTGAATCAGCCCTTCTTTTTCTGGTATAAATCCCACCTGGTCATAGTGTATGATCTTTATGATATATTGTTGTAATTTTTTTGCTAGTATTTATAAGTTTTGCATCAATTTTTATCAGATAAATTGGTCCATAGTTTTATTTCTCTGTTTCTGCTCTCCCTGGCTTAGGTATCAAAACCCTGTTTGTGTCATAGAAGGAATTTTGTAGGACTCCTTTATCTAATTTCTTCAAGTAGTTTATATAGCATTTTGATGAAATGTTTGACAGAATTCACCTGTCAATCCATCTCGTATTAGGAATTTTTTCTTAGGGAGCTTATTGATGGCTTGTTTCATTTCTTTTTCTAAGAAATACTGATTTAAGTGTTCTATTTCCCTTTCTGCTAATATGGGCAACTTATATTAAAAAATGTTCACCCATTTCACTGAGATTGTCAATTTCATGACATATAATTGGGCAAAATAACACTTAATCATTGCTTTAATTTCATCTTCATTGATGGTGCCTTCACCCTTTTCATTTTTTTTATAGTGGTAATTTGGTTTACAGGGTTGTTGTGAGGGTCAAATGAGATAATAACTGCTAAATTTTATTTTAAACTATAAGGTTATATATACATGTAATACAATTTGACTCCAGGTAATAAAAATCTTCCCAATAATTCTCTTTCAAAATGTAGTCCCCAGAATTGAACATAGTACTACAGCTTTGGTTACATGGCCATTACAGAATAAAATCATTCGATCCTTTTTTTTTCCAGAACAGTAATTTAGCAATGATTGGATTAACTTTTCTTAAAAATTAGCTTTTTGTCATACTCTTTTATCTTATATTGAACTTACAGATTAATAAAATTCAATCCAATTCAACAAGAATTTATTGTTTGTCAAGCACTATATTTAGGACACAGTGCTAGATGCTTGGGATACAAAGACACAGTGAAAACCAGTACTTTTTCTAAAGAATCTTAACTTTTATTTGTGGGATATAACATGTACCTAGAACACTTAGAAAAAAATTGATAACCATTATTTTATATCATATTTCTTTCCATATATGTATACATACATATTTACATATACAGTTAGATCTATAGCTTAAAATTGTGCTATATTTAGGACACATTATACATATATACATTGTGTCTGTCTCTTATTCACACACACATGCACACACATACATGTGAAATAGTCCCAAGGAGTGTGAATAATTAATTCTTTGAAGTGGTTGCATATATTTGAATTCACACTATTTGAAGCACAAATACACACTTTGGTGTATTTGGGGACTTTCCTTGATTTTGGTCTCCTTAAGGTTTAGTTATGAGGTCTTTGAGGCAAGGCCCTGGCCGTTTTCATCACTTTTTTAGCATAATTCCAAATTGCTATTCAGTGATTTGTTTAGATCATTTCATAGTTCCTCCAAGAGCACCTCATTGTACTTATATTCCCATAGTCCCTTTACAGTGAAAATTATAATCTTTTTCTCATCTTTGCCAGTTTGTTATTTTCCAGGTACTTTTCAGTGAAGCCAGAACTTTGCAGTTCAGTACTGTACTCATGCAGTTCAGTTTTTGAACATAAGTGTAGGATTTTATATTTATGCAGATTGAATTTCATTCTGTTGGATTGCACCCATTTTTATAGCCTATAAGGATCATTTGGGATCCCTATTCTTCCAATATATTAACTATTCCTTTTAATTTCATCTGTTCTACAGTCTGATGGAAGATCCTCATGTCATTGTCAGTATCCTTGATAAAATGTTAAATTGGACAGGGCTTTGTTTCTTGGTTGAAATAAAGGAACCAAAATTAATCAATATAGGTTATTAGGATAATATGTGAATTTAAAGTTTAGGACAAATTAAAATAAAAAAACCCTTCAAGGACTACAGATGCAACTATATATAAAGGAATTTTGGGCAGAAAAATTTCTATGATTTTTTTCTCTCTGTCTGTTTCTGTGTGTGTGTGTGTGTGTGTGTGTGCGCGCGCGTATGTACACAAAGAGAGAC
Source organism: Petaurus breviceps papuanus (assembly GCF_028583685.1). Lineage (NCBI taxonomy): Eukaryota > Metazoa > Chordata > Mammalia > Diprotodontia > Petauridae > Petaurus > Petaurus breviceps. The sequence goes on from NW_027186523.1 coordinate 28,080,746, forward strand.
ATCTGGCCAAAAGCATAATAGTGGTAGAAATATCAAAAGATGGAAGTAAAGAAAAAGAAAAATTTTAGTAAATGCTTCTGTCTGTAGTGTTCATTGCATCTCCATTTTAAAATGTCCATTAATACCTTCTTCAGAGAACACAGCTCAATTGAGATAAACCGGTCAGGTACATGACCTACTTTTCCACTTTTCCTTCCAGTAAAACATTATGAGGTTTAAAATATTGGTGTCAGTAGTTTTGTGCATTTGAAAATAGAATCAAGCAGTTCATGCTCTAAAAGATATGCACTGAGAAAAACAAAGATTTTCTGAAATTCTAGATAATTTTTGAGTTTTAGGATTGAGCAAAAGGTTTGTTACAATTAATCAGCATTTATAGCTGCAGACATTTTATAGTAGGACAATTATTCTCAAATATCAACATTTAAAATACTGATTATTTTTCTTGGCTAAAATCACTCTGTACTATACTGTATACAGTATGAATTCTCTTGTGACCCATAATACTCACTGTGATAAACAATACTATTCATCTTGTCCCTTTGGAAATAACTCTGCTCTCTCCTCTCTCTCTTATTAAACTTTTAGGTGAAGAATTTTCTCTTCTTTTTTATTCAGTGTTTTATAAGATTGTTTACCCTTCCTGCATGGCACAGTGCAAAGAATGATGATGGATTTGGAATTCAATCAACCAATCGATCATAAACTTTAGGTATTTGCTATGTGCTAGGCATTGTACTAAGCTCAGGGCACAGTTTGAGATCCTGGATTTGCACCCCTCTCCCCCTTCACTTCCTACCTCTATGACCTTGGGCCAGTCACTTAACTTCTCTGGGCCTCTGTTTCCTTATTTGTAAACTTGACTGGAATAAATTCAGTTTTACAATCAATTTTTGCTTGCTTCTGTAGTCCTCACAAAATTCCTTATGGAATCTATCTGTTATTCTAGTCTCTTTGGGTCAGTACCTATAGATCAATGTTCTGAATCTGTAGGGCTCTGAAGTGTCCTGTCTTTACTGTGTCCTTCAGGTCCTGGTTAAAAACATGGTTCCCTACTGGTATAGTCTTTGTGATAGAGCGATCAGGAGGGGAGGAGGAGAGTAACTTTTGCCCTTTGAAACACTTAAATGCCAGCTTCTCCCTGTACTCCTGTGCCTGGGATTTCCTGACAATACCTCACTGCTTTCCTCCTGGAATATAGACACTGCCACCACCAATGACAGCAATAAGAGCAGCAGATTTCCAGGCTGACTTGTTATGTAAGAAATAGTTATGTCTAATTCTTAGAGCCAGTCACAAAATATTTTCTGTGTTGTATCATCTGATTTCGTCTCATGAAAGGATGTCAGTCCTCAAAAAATGATTAACAATTCATTTGCACGTAGTTTATACCTTTAATTGATTCATCTGAGAGGAACTTTCTGCATTATTTGGAATAGGGATATAAACCCCTACCCATACAAAGGCAATTTTTTTTTCCATTTTATTGATAACTTTTGTTTTCATATTGCCTTCATTTCTCAATATATATCTCCATCTTCCTGCCAGAGATCTATGCCCTATAACAAAGAATTTTTTTTTTATTATGAGCAATCGGGGTTAAGTAACTTGCTCAAGGATGTTGGAGCCAGTGCTCTTACTCGCTGAGCCACCTGGCCACCCCTAAGCAATCGGGGTTAAGTGACTTGCTCAAGGTTACACAGCCAGGTGTTTCTGGGTGGGTGCTAAGTGTCAGAGCCCGGATTCAATCCCCAGGTCATCCTGACACTGGAGCTGGTGCTCTTACTTACTGTGCTACCTGGCTGCCCCTAACAAAGAATTTTAAAAGAAACAGTTTTGCACAATTAACCAACACTACTAAATTTACCCTTGCATTATATGAAGTGTTCAACACTCAAAGTCTCCTTCTAATGCATAATATTTTCTTTAGGGACACAGATTGGTCATTGTAGTAGTTTTGCTATTCCCATTTCCATTTCTGCAGTTGCTGTATGTATTATTTCTTGGTGTAGCTTTATTTTATTTTGTATCAGTTCATGTCTTTATATCCTTCTCTCTCTTCATTATATTCAACACAATAAAACAGCACAATAAAATTACATTACATTTATGCACCCTAATACATCTGTCTATTCTCCAATTGAACAGTTCCTTTGCTTCAATTTTTTTTTATTTCAGCAAAAAAGTCATGCTCTAAATATTTTAGCGGATATTGAATCTTTTTCATTTGACTTCTCTAGGATATATCATTAGCAGTTAGCTCAGTTAACTCTTTGGCTTAAATACCCCAATTACCCTAGTTCCAAAATATTTAAGAATTGGTTGGGTTGACCCAGTTCCCTGTTTCATCACCAGTGTATTAACATGCCTGTATTTCTATAACCCCTCCAATACTGACCATTCTCATTTGCTACTTCTCATAAGTTGTATTTCTCTTAGTTATTATGAGCAATCTTTCATATGATTTTTAGTAGTTTATATTTCTTTTTAGAAATATTTATATTGTTTAACCACAGTGGCTTTTGATCTCATTTTGATCGCATTTGTTAACTATGTGTCTTCCAGAGATCCTTTTTTTTTTTTTTTTTGCTTTTTGGCAGGCAATTGGGATTAAAAGACTTGCCCAAGGTCACACGGCTATTTGTGTGTGTGTGTGTGTGTTAAGTTTCTGAGACTGGATCTGATCCCAGGTCCTCCTGACTCTAAGGCTGGCACTCGATTCATTGCACCACCTAGCTGACCCCCAGAGATACTTGCTACGAATATATTGTTTTGCTAATTGCCGTTTCCTTTCTTATCCTATTTATATTAAATTGATTGTTCAAAATCTGTTAGATTTTGAGTAATTAAAATTATCTATTTTATTTTTCATATTCTATCTCACATGATGCAGATAATATTTAACAAAGACGTTAGTTACTACTTATTTTAAATCACTGAATTTTGAGGTGAAACGCCTGCAAAGAATTATTTAGCCACAGCAATTTGCAGACATTTCTAAATCAGAGGTCACAACTAGGGTTATTACTAAAATATGTTCTATGTAATTTAAAACAAATACATGCATCAGGGCCACATGCAGGGAGTTTGCTCTCATGTGGCCTTAGAAATAACTATAAAGTCTCTAAAAATGTAGGTACCATTTAAGGCAAGGAGACTTCCAGCTGAGACTCTGGCACCACCAAATTGGGTAGTGTCCCCAAAGGCCATTATGTGTTTAAGACTCTGGTCATTAACATATCTTTTTCACATCTCTCTTGTTTTTAGGGAATTGCATCTGTTTCCTAATTATGGTCATGCTACACACATGAATTTTAAATAAAGATGCTGTACTGATGAAAGTAAATTACTCTGATCATGAATGTAAATGGAGGCATAATGGCAACATTCTATTATTCCCCAAATACTCAAAACTGTTTCTGGGGAATGTAATATACCTTCTATCCCCTGCTGCTCAAGTATTTGTTTTATGTGACAAACACCATTTTATTATTCTAACCAACATCAGAGACAGTGTTTTAAAAAAATATTTTTTTAGCTTTAGGCATTTGCCAGAATGGTAAAGCCAAACCTTTTGTTTGCAAGTGGAAAATATTAACATTTAATGTTTATAATCTCTTTGAATGGCCTGGTATATATACTTTTAGGAATTGGAAAATTGGATATGTCTTTTAGTATTACCAAGTTTTTGAACTTCTGGTTTATTTCAAGCTCAGAAAAATCATAAAATTGTATCATGTCAAAGTTAAAAAAAATGTTTCCTCATCAAGTGGAATAATATGAAGCAAGTGTTCCACAAAGTTGCACTTTGCCAACAAAATTCTTTTCCTTTAAACCTCACTTATTTCTATTTTTGAATACTAATTCTTAATAAAAAATTTAGAAAGGAAGATAATGACTAGTTATTATGATAATTTTTATGATAGACAAAACATATAAAGAATCATTAGTCAAAGAAACATTCTTTTTGGCTGCCTGCAAAACTTGTTACTTGCCTGTGACAAATGAATAGGTAATTTTAGTGGGACTGAGCAGCAAAATCCAGTACTAGGAGGCACATAAGATGACAGGGCATACACATGGATCTAGAAAGACATAAAAAGTCATCTAACCACCTGTTCATTGAACAGATTAGAGAACTGATGTCCAGAGAGATTGTTACTTGATAAAGGTCACACAACTAATGATTGGCAGAGCCAGAATTTGAACTAGATTCCTCTGAACTCAGGTCTAGCATATTTTACACTATACCACGTCTTCAATATTATATTTATATTTTTATATTCATATGCATAATTGTCTTCTTGTAGATTATTGTTCAGTTGTGCCCAAACCTTCATGAACCCATTTAGGGTTTTCTTGGCAAAGATACTGGAGTGGTTTGTCCAGGGTTACACAGCTAGTAAGTGTCTGAGATCAAATTTGAACTCAGGTCTTTCTGACTCCAGGCCAAGCACTCTATGCACTGAGCCATCTAACTGCCTCCATCTTCTTGTCCATAAATTCCAAAGCCATGATTATGAGATTATATGTTTGTGGTCTATGGCTCTTGTGTCTTTTTTTTTAAACAAATGTTCCTTAAGACTCACCTCACAAAAAAATTTGCTTTTTTAATTTCTTATTTTTTTCTAAGTGGAAGCATAACTTCTGGAAACAGTTGATTTTTTATTTGGGGTTCACAGTTATAATTTCATGTGCATGAAATGCTCTTGGAGTAGAAACTCCCTCCACTAATAGAGGCTGATATCTCATCTGATATCTCTCTTAAGAGGTCTTCAGGAATGAGGTTCAATGCCTAATTATTCGGTACATTATAGGAAGGATTCTTTTTGACCTTGTGTTGGACTAGATCATCTAGGTATATTCCAAGTCTCATGCTCTGTCATCCTGATTCTCAAGATCTACAGTTCTTCAATTAATAGTCTTACCAGAGGGCTTTGAGAGATTAAGAAGTCATATGATTACTTTATGGCAGAGGCAGGTCTTGAACCTGTTGTTTTATTTTTTTTTTTCTGATTCGGAGGCCAGTCCTCTGTGCCTAATACCATGCTGTTCCTCATGTTTATTGATGCCTACTTTGAAATGTAATTTTACTTTCTGTGAAATAACAAGAATGTACAGAATTCAATGTTGGCATTTCTATGCTTCAGTGGCAGCTAAATCACATAAACATATGGTAGTATTTACTACAGCAGAATTTTTATGTAGTATCTGTGGTAGCTTTGTGGATCTTGGATAGAATTGCTTTCTCACCCAGAGAGGATCCTAAATGGACTGCAAACAGTTGATCTCTCTGTAAGCTACCATTATGAATGTGTTGAATTGGTGTGATAACGCATGACCAAAGATTGAGATCTAGAAGAGCCAGTTAGTCCAACACCCTCATTTTGAAATTGTGGAATCTGAAGTCTAGAAAGGTTAAATGATGTGCCTGAGATTATGGCGACTAAATCAGAATTCTAAATCTAAATGGTGACTAAATCAGAAACCTAGATTCCTTGACTCAAATCTAGCTCTTTCCACTGTACCACACTCTTCTTCATTTTTCTTATTTTTTTGATACATATTGATGGTAAAATGTGGCATAATGTATAGAGATCTTGAAGTCAGAAAGACTTGGGCTAAAGTTCTTCCTCTGACATATATTAGCTATGTAACCATGGGAAAGTCACAACCTCTTAGTGCCTTCAAGTTAGGCTCTTTTATGATGATACCTTTTTCATTCTCTCTATTGCTTTTAGGGAGTTAAATCTGTTTTTCAATTATGACCATACTATACACATTAATTTTAATGAAGATGATGTATGTGTAAAAGTAAATTACTCTGATTTAAAGGTAAATGGGTAATTAAGTGTTAGTTGCTGATTGGCCTCAATGGTGGTAAGTGGTGGTAGGAGTTTCATACCCACAAGTCTCCTACATGGATAAAATCTTGGCAGTAGACCCATTCCACCCATAATGATAGAAGTTTATTATATTATTTGTTGACTTGTCCAAGTGTTTGTATGTATAAAACCATATTAATGTAAGTGATTGAACATGAGCTATGTTTATAAAACAATTAGAGTAATTTTCATGATTCTCTGTGGACCTACACTTGACTTTTTGGTGACTCTAATAAACCTATAAACCTCAGGTATCAAAAGTGCTTAGTATGTCTGGAAGTATTTTCATTTGGTTTATGGCCTAGAATTGAAAGTAGGGAGTAGAATGATACAGTTAATATAGGATTTTTAAAAGTTCAATTTAAAGATTGGAAACACAATCTAATCTCAGTTAAGTATCTATATATGTGATAAAATACATTCATATGATATATTTCTTCTCTATCATATTTCTTGAGAGATAGAGATATGTATGCAAAAGATAATATATACCATATTTAGTTTATGGCTATATTGTACTCACTTAAAAAACAGTTTTTGGTGGTGTACAAATTATGGTGGTGTATAAAGCTAATGTTTTAGATATTAAAATGTTCTACAAAATTCCGTTTGACTGAGGCTAAAGAAAGCATTTGACTTTAGAATCTTCCCCTTAAAGGAATATTACCCTGCTTTGCAATGACAAAAGATTAAAAAGAAAAGGAGAAAAAGAAAGAAGATTATAAGGAAATGAAGAAAATGATAAGATATTATATTGTGGATGAGCATTCAAACTTTTCTTGTCCTATTAAACTTTTGAGCCTCAAACAGAATCCATCATGGTTTCTAGGAGGGGGATTATCCAACCATTCATTGTTACCAGCTCACTAAATTGTGACCATGATTGAAATACCTATGTACGGGGTTTGACAAATGGGAAAAGAATTCTGCTACCAAGCTTCTAAAAGGTTATTAGAAACATGTCTGACTTGTATTGTCAACCTGACTTAGATTCTAAGCCCCAAGGGTAGGGATTGATGTTGTTGGAGGTGAAGTAGATGACTGGGCATCCTGCTACACTTAATAAAAATAACTGTAGCATTGCAGTGAAAAAAAAAATACAAATCCCAGATTATAAACTCTTAACAAAACCCTGTATCTTTTTATTGTGAATTCCATTATTACTGTTGATATGAAAAAAGCAGAATTGCTTTTTAAATGCATTTTATATATGAAACATTCTAAGATTAGCACTCATGAAGCTATTTTAATTATTCAGCACATTCTCAGTGGCTAATGCAATTGACCAACTTTTTTTATTGATATATTAATCAGTGCTTCTCCCAATATGTACAGATAAACAGAGCACCTGACTCAGTTAGACATGTATCTAAACATAAACCATTAATATTAGAGCAGTTGAAAACCTAATGGTGAGTTAAACTGTTCTCTGATACTAAGGAAAAAAGCCAAAATAATTTGAAATAACTTCAATAAGTGAAATATTATATTATGACAATTTCTGAAATGAAACAGTTTTCAACAGTTACTGTCATGTAGTTATATACTCATTTACATGACTGGATGAAGAATTCTCATTAATGAAATTACAATTCTATGGAAGTGAGAAGTTATATATGCCTGGATGTGGTAGTACATGTCTATAGTCCTTACTCCTGAGGACACTGAAGCTGGTGGATTGCATGAAGTTGGGAGTTCTGAATTGCAGTAGGACTAAAGTCCTACTGTGTGGGGGATTGTAAGTTGCATTAATAGTCCCACTTGTGTGTTTACATTGTGTTTGGTACTAATGTGTTGAATCACTTGAAGATGAGGGCCATCATACTATCTAATGAAAAGCACATCACCCCAGGTTGGAAAAATGGAGCAAGTTAAAGAATGTGCCCATCAGTGTGGGGATCAGGTCCTTAAGTGTGCTCTTATTCTAACCTGGATGAGGTAGGGAGATCCCCATTTCCTACAAAAAGAAAAATTATACAATAGATTTAATGCTATAGCTAGTACCTCTTTTATACACTGTCTTTCAGAATTACTTAATAGATTCCCGTTTAAAATGGTAGGTCCCTGGAAATTTGCTTTTATCCTGTGGATTTGGGAGAATATATATGTGTGTGTGTGTGTGTGTGTGTGTGTGTGTGTGTAGAGAGAGAGAGAGAGAGAGAGAGAAATAGATATAGAAATAAATATAGATATACCTCCATTCAGGGGTTATCTAGCTCTAATCACTCTTTTTATAGATGTATAGAATGATGTGGAATGTTTTAGATGAGAGAAGGTATAAGTCTAAAGATGATGGGTTTATATCTTATTTTTTAATATTATATACATTTTTATTAAGTGAGTATTCAATCTGGGCACACTTTTTTCTCTAACTAGATTATAAATTTGTGTACAAAGACCAAAACTTGTTCTGATTTTTAAAAATACTTTATAATATTTTAGTATGTACAAAATAGACATCATCTATCCTCCCAAGACCTTCCCTCTTCCAAACTTACCTATTATTGTCAAGAAATCCATCACCCTTCAATTCTAATACTTTAGGTGTCATCCTGGATGCTTCATTCTCTTTCATTCCTCATGTACAATCTACTGCCAAATCCTGTTTATTTCAGCCATCATAACATCCTGTAAACACCCCCTCTGTCTTCTTACATTGCCTGCACTGCTGCAGGCCGTCATTTTGTCACACCTGGACTCTTGCAATAGCTTGTTATTTGGTCTCCCTGCCCCAGCTCTTAGTGAATAACAGAGAAGGGTGAGTGGCTAAATAGTGATTTTTTATGTCACTGGAGAATTTCATTTCAGTATCAGATAGGTATTTTTCATACTTTATCCAAGAGAATAAAGCTATTGAAATGCTACAAGAATCTCATTATTTAAAAGATGAACACAGTATCATAGTAACACTCAGTGCATATGTATACAGAATTTTAAAAATAACCTAAGTTCATTATAAATTAAATAACTTTGTCCTTTTAAACAATAAATTAAGTGCCATTATATAAGCTACAAAAATGCTTTAAAGACCATTCTAGTTTTCAAAATCTTGAACCCTTTGAAATTAAAATTAATCACATAAAGTCTAATGAATCAGAAGAAAATTTTTCATATGATTTTAAGGCTTCCTAATATGAGAGAATCATCAAAGGTATCATCAGGTCAGTTCCTTTATAACATCCACTTGCAGATAAGTATTATTGGTGGAATATACCCCATAGTTATATTATCAACTACATGTGAAGCTTTTATGACCAGTTATAATGAAAAGCTAGCTGTTCAGATAAACAACCTTTGTGTGCAGCCAGGTGTGTCCTTCATAGATTTGGCACTATTTTAAAGTCTTATTGATTACACTGGATGGTAAAATGAAAATTATTACAAAATTTATTTTATTTCATGTTTGCAGGGTCTTAAGTAAATAAGATCCAACCTTCCAGACCCTAATATAAAGAGCCATGAAAGATTAACTCTCTGTTAGAAAAGATTGTATATAATAGGTCCTGTCAATTTGCACAAGCTTTTAATTGAGTCTATCTGAATTCTGTCACTTCCTAGTATAATTCAGTTTAGCAATTTGGGCAGTCCCTCATCAGGGCGACCTTTACAGCCAAATGCTGAATTTGTTAACTTGCTCTCATCTAAATCACTTTCTCTTAATTTTGCTTTATTCTTTTTCCATTTTCCCTGAACTATTTTATTGGCAATTCAAAATTTTGAATGCTAGATCTAAACATGACCTTGAGCTGCTACAAAAGATTAATTTACTGTTAAAAACACACTTAAATCTACAAGAAGAGAAAGAAAAGAAATACATTTGCACAATATTTTTCAGGAATGAACTAGATCATGACATAAGAGACTAGATGATTTCATTGACTTAGGGAACTGCGTGAGAAAAATACTTTTACCATTCAGATCAGTGCCTTCTCTTTAATTTATAGTGTTAGAGAGTTACTTAGGACAATGAGAAGTTAAGGAATTTGTACAGGGTTATGCAGGTAGTGTGTACCTGTAGGGGCAGGACATGATCTGAGTTCTTCATGCCTCTGATAATAACTCTCTTTGCACTATGCTACCTTGTGTCTCAAAATGAAATACATATATAATCCATCATGTGTTAAATTTATATATCCAGCCTACATATGTAGCTTTGTAAAAAGTCTAATTTGATATTATTTTATCATTATTTATATCATGTGTCATTTATTATTTCACTATATTATTATATATTGCATTTTAGTTCAGTAACAAGATCTCTGCATCCCTGCTTCAAGTACTATCGTTTTTCTCTCCTTTTGTCTATTTAGTTTTAAAAATAATCCCATTTCCTAAGATATTAGTGTGATGTTTCAGAATATAAATTCCCCTGGAGATATCTGATGAAATTTTAAAACTTGTAATGTCTGAAAAACACCTGTGAGTCTGAAAAAGGATTAAAAATTATTATCTCTAAGATATTGATTTTTCAGAGCTGTTTAACCTGTGGCCTTCCAAGAATTGTGTATTTGTGTCGAATTAGGCCTCTCTGGCACAGATTTATTGCGCCTCAAGTGATTTTTAGTGTTGTATAATTGGCAGTGGACAACTGCAGTTGAAGAAACACTCATGACATCAGTCTTCAGCATAGAATTTTCATGCTGCTTCTGCCTTTTTACCCTACTCTTATAAATGTGAAAGAACTTCACAGTACCCTGGTGTTCCTTAACAAGTGTCCTTCCCTATTACCCTCTGAAAAACAATGTGTTAACACCATGGCCAGAAACAGGGTGTCATGATCTTTAGTAATATCACAAGGGAAAGGGTCAAACTACTCATAGTTGAGTTGTGTTATACCAGGTTTATGGGCAAAAGAGTGTGGCATATATTGGGGAGCATTTGGCACAGAAAGGAAGTTAATCTTTCTATCTATATTTTTGCTCATTTAAAAAATTTTATTTATTTTATTTTTAATTTATGAAGTAAAAACAAGCATTTCCATAACATAGTAGAATTTTTAAAAAAGGTGATAGTGCACAAAACTGCAAACCTATTATGTGCAATTTGCTATTCCCTTTAAATATATAGTAAAGTTATCATGTAACTTTCTTTTTTTTTCTTTCCTCCCCCTCCACCTAGAGATGGCTACCATTAGAATTTGGCTATTTGTGACAGTCAAAACACCTTAGTTGATAAAAGTTGTTCTTACAACATTATTGTTGTTGTTGTATACAGTGTTCTCTTGTTCTTCTCATTTCACTCTTCATTATTTCATGAAAATCTATCCATTTTTTTCTAAAATCAAGAAGCTCATTATTTCTTATAGTACAATAGTATTACATTATGATCATATACCATAACTTGTTCAGCTGTTACCTAGTTGATGGATATCTCCACAATTTCTAGTTCTTTGCCACCACAAAGAGAGCTGCTATATATTTTAGAGCATATAGGTTCTTTTGCTTTCCCCCTACTTATTGGGGTATTGCTGGGCATAGTTTGGGCATAATTCCAGATTGATCTCCAAAATGGTTAGATCAGTTCATAGTTATACCAACAGGAAATTAATGTCCCATCTATCTATATTTTTACTAGCAAGTTTAGTGACCTTCTCTTGTTCCAGCAAATAGCTACAACAATAATAATGCCTTTTTATTTTCCTTAACCTTCATCATGAACCTCACTCTAAATCTTGGCATTTGGGGAACTATTTTTATAAGACCATTCCATGTGTTTGCATTCATTCTCCATTATCTGCCATCATTTCCGTTAACTATCTAAATGTTTGTAAAAACAAAACTTTGTTGAGAAGTTCCCTTTACAACCACTGCAGTTTATTTATTACAAACATTTTTTGTGTCTTCAGGATTTCATTATTGAGAGCATGTCACCTCTCTTGGGAAGACTGACTTCCTTTTGAGAGATGAAATGATGGCAAGCATAACATTTATCAGGGACTTTGCTTTTGGTTAATGGAAAGCTCCAGTCGGTCAGTTTCTATATAACCCAAATCCTTGATCAGCACAAGTAATGCCTTTCTGCTGTTTTGGATCCATTTAATAAAAATCTTAATTTAATCTTTGTCTCTATCCAGGCTATGTGGATGTAGAATAATCCTAGAGCAGCATCAGTTATGTTTCTTTCTCCTTTGATTATCCCCCCAAATAATTTTTATCATTCATGTTTTCCCTTTTAGCTTCCTGAATTCATGAGAAGCTGGTTGCTTTCTCCTGAATTGTAATTATCCCCCCAGCACCTTCAGGGGAGATGACCTTATTCATATCTATTACCTCTAAATGTACCATGGTCCTTCTTCCCTTCTCTGTCATATTCTTTTAAGTCCCCACATTTGAGATGATGAGGACTTTGCTTTGCCACTGCTTCACATTCCTTTTCTTTGTTTTCTATTGAAACTCTTCCATTTCTTCACTGATCACTTAACTCTCCCTGATAACCTGGAGAGTTGAAATGTTCCTCCAACCATTTTGCCTTCATTTAGAAGATAGGAATCAATTTGCACTGTGGGTTTATATAAATATTAAATGGCATGCTCAGAAATGCAAATATAGACTGCCGTCTACTGATCCCTACAACACTTTCCATGTTGTACATACATAAAGTAAAAGTTTTTAAACCTTTATTTAAAATTTAAGCTCTCCTGGCAAAGTGCCTGTTGGTCTTACCTTCCAACATCCCCCAACACCCCCCTCCCTCTGGGCTGGGCACTCACCCACTATGCATTCCTGAGGGAAGCTTGATTAATGACAGATTTACCATATTTTCTCATGATGGGGAAATTCATAGTGATCATGAAAAGGCCTAAACTCCTTAAAAACAAAACAAAGAATTACAGAGGGCAAGCACTATAAAGCACATTATCAAAGACATATAAGACTGAAAAAGGTGGTCTGGTCATATAGCAAATGACCCACCCTCATATTCCAGTGGCATCTTGAAGTCAAGAGAATTTGAGAAGTCACTCCAAGCCTAGAATATTGAAGGGATTACATGTGGTGAACTTCTACAAGGAAGAAAGCATCTGCAGACCTGGATAGTCTGTGTTTTGCTTTGTTCTGTGGGAAAGCCACATGGGATGAAATCAAAGATCTATGCATAGTTCCCAAAGTTGGTGATCCTGTCCCCTGGGAGCACTGAAAAGTTCCAGGGGGCCAGTAGTATCCTTGGGTGCAATTGGAGGGCATTGAATATAATAAGGGGGTGGTGGAAAGAAGAGAAGAAAATTTAGAAAAAGCAATTTGCATGTGTTTCATCTATTGTATAACAGAGTTAAAGTCATAGCGATTACATTTTCCAAATAAACACACAAAATGCAAGTTATAACTGCTCAGTGGTCAAGTCAGCCAACAGGTCTTAACAAGCAAATGTTGGCAGGCAAGCATGTTGCACATTGTTGGGAAGTCCAGCATGCATTGGAAGGAATATGTGAGTGTAATGACTTGTTTACAATACGATATTATACGGTTACATGATGCCATATTGAATCATCAAAATTTCAATGTAGATAACCCCCCCAAAATTTCCAATAAATTATTAAATTTAAGATACTATATGTATGTATATATATATATACATATGTATATATATTTGAAATGACAATTAAGAAAAACAGTTAAAGGCTTTAAAAAGTTTATCTGGGGCTGGGGTGCTGAGATTTTTTTTTAAAGGTGCGGTGGGCCAAAAAAGTTGGGAACCTCTGTGTTAGAGTCTGAAATTTCTGGAAAATGAGGCAACCAATTTAGCTACTTATAATTTGTAGTTACCACATTGTATTAGGGGATAGCAATGTGCTAACAGAAACTGAAGCCACCCTCCAAAACACAAAAAAGCAAATTCCAATGATCTAATTAGAATTAATTGCCATCTTGCTTTTCATAGTTTCTGAACTCAGCTGGGTTTCCTTGTACTTCTCCAGCTATTTGCTTCTCCTTTAAGTATTTTGACTAGGTTCTTCTCCATACCATATAATGTATAGCTTCTGAGCAACATTTTAATGAAATGTTTTATTAGGTGACCTTACATTTTTTCTTCCATAAAACCAACACTGTGGCATAGTGAACAAAGGAAATGGTCTTTGAGGGAAGAAGACCTGAATTCCCTGCCTTAAGCACTTATTATCTGTGTGACCCTGGAAAAATCACTTAAATTCTCTTGGGCTCAGTTTATTTATCTGTAAGCTGGATGTAATAAATAGCACATCCTCACAGGGTTGTCATGAGGATTAAATAAGATAAAATATGTTAAGCTTTACAAAAATGCGGTTTTTATTATAAGCATCAAAATGTGATTTGTTGTTATTAATTTATTTCTACTAAGCAAAACTATGTCCAAAATAGTCATGATAAACTTAAGTAGTCAGAATTTTGAATAACTTTAACCCATTTTCTAAAACAATATATATGTAATTGTTTTTCTAAGATATAAAATTCACTGATTAAATATAGATAACTCCCTTCTCTAAGATGTATCAAAATTGGGAAGAAGGTCATGGAAACTGTTTTGTTACTCAGCTTGAAATTGATGAGCAAGGTCAAAAGAATTATAGCAAAGACAGAAGTCCTCCTTTCCCTCAAATTTAACTGGTCCAGTGAAGGCTATCAGGATGAGAGGGATTTTAACTCCATTTTAAGCAGGTTATTTCCATTAGAAGATTCAAGAATTTCATTTTGCAGATCCAATTAATGCTAATAGATTGGTGGCAAAATTCCTGCCCATTATGCTGAAAATTTTAATTTACTCCACAGTGTAAAAGTCACTGAAGCAGAGCTCCCATTGCACCAGCAGTCCAGAACCTTCACAGAGTGTGGAGATCACATACAGAAGAAAAAAAAAAAAGAAATCTTAGCAATCCTTGCCTCTCAGAAAATGATGTGTTTTTTAAATGGATAGAGAACTTTCAAATTAAACCTTTTTCTTCCATAAGTATAGTTGCAAGAGCCATGTATTTTTAAAATTAAATGAAATTTGCATAATCATCTAAACAAAATGAATGAGAGAGCATTGAACTTTGAGTAGAGAAGAGATGGCTCCTTATGGATATGGGTAGATTGTGTTACCCTTAGAGTTAGCCTTTGACTCTCCTAACTTCTACTAGCTATGTGATTATGCAAAAGTTACTTAACCTTCCTGAGCCTTATTTGTCCCCTTTGTAAAATTAGGATAACAATAGGTACTCTGTTACAAAGTCAGGGAGAGAATGTATATAAAGTACCTTATAAATCTTAAGATGCTATAAAATGTCAGTTATTGTTATGGTAATTTTAAGATACTATGCAGCAGTCATTTATTGGTATAGCTAATTAATATTATCCCTATTGGACTTGTGATACTATGTGCATACATTCCTTATTTCCAGTGGAGAGAGGGAAATAAATGTATGCAGAATGGGAAACACTGTTAGTCTTTGAAATAAAGCTGAGAACCCTTTGGGAGGTGTAAGTAAATTCTTACACAGCAGAATTCAAATAAGGAATCAGAGTCCCGTGTGAGGCATGCAGGCATTAACAACAACAACAAAACAACAACATTGATCTGTTTCTTTTCCAGATACAAAGGAATAGCAAAGGAATGAGATCTCTCCCTGCCTGTCTTTCTGTCTTCCTCTCTCTCAACCCCCTTCTGCCCCTCCCCCCATCTGTCTGTCTGGCATGGTTTCTGATTTACTCATACTCTAATTTCATGAAATAAGAAGTCATCTATTAAAAAAATAACAAAGGTCTTCATTGAAATTAAATAATATACTGAGTTCTTTAAATAATTCTTGAGCAACCCCTAAAAAAGGGTTCTGTTTTCAAAACAGTGGCGTAATGGGCATTTCTAATCTTTAGATGACCTGAAATGACTGGGGCAGAGAAGTTAGCTCTCACTGAGATCATAATTTCCTTGATTGAGGCTCTTTTTGCCTCTTGTTGAATCCCCAGTGCATAACACAGTGCGTGTAATGGAGTAGAAATACATGTAGAAATGAACAGTACTACTTACATTTTCAAAAGTGTCACTATATAGTGTCAATGTTCATGACATAAAGGCATCATTGGTAGCATCTTTAAATTGAGGTTCCCTCATCAGCACTTAACCAAATAGATTCTAGATACAAAGGTGGTCCCTTGACTCCTTAGTCCTTCATTAGTGCTCCTGATTCCATCTTTTTTGTTCTCTCCCAAATCCTACACATTCAGTTATCTCTTCTCTTATACCCTCAATCTCTTCCTTTCTATTAGCTACTTTCCTTTTGCCTACAAACTTGCTCACTTCTTCTCTATCCTAAGTTGTTTGTTTGTTGTTGTTTTGCTTTTTGGAGGGCAGTTGGGGTTAAGTGACTTGCCCAACATCACATGGCTAGTTTCTGTGTTAAGTGTCTGAAGGCAGATTTGAACTCAGGTCTTCCTGACTCCAGGACCGGTGCTCTATTCACTGCACCACCTAGCCACCCCTTATCCTCAGTTTTTTAAACAAACAAGCCAATAAATCCTACTTTTGACTCTCATCTACTCTCAACATATAATTCTATCTCATTCCTTCTATCTACTACCAATATAATTGAAAGAGGATCTGAATTCAAATCCTACCTCAGATATTTAATATCTGTGTGAACCTGAGCAAGTCACTTAGTCTCTTTGTGTCTCAGTTTCCTCATCTTTAGGATGAGGAGTTGGACTCGATGGTCTCTGAGGTCCCTTCCAACTCTAACCTCACATTTTATATACATTTGTTGCCATTGCCTTTGACTACTTACCCTTTAGTTCCTTTCAGTCTGCACTTCACATGTACCACTTGCATTGAAATTGTTCTTAGTGAACCTTCCCATCTCCAATTCCAATAGCCATTTGCCAGTGCTCATTCATCCTCCATCACCTTTCTCTAGCATTTGACACTGGTGATCTTTTGCATTCTTGAATCTTTCTCTTTCCTTCCTATCCCAGTGATATGACTTTAATCATTCATTCTGTCTCCTCAACCTCATTTGCCTCCTTCTGTTTCCTGAACTCATTTTGATTCCTTCTCCAAGGTTCTGTAACTTGTTCCCCCTCTTCCCTTTCTGTACCTTCTTTCTCAGTGATCTAATCTGTGTTTATGGCTTCAGTTATCACCTTTCAGCATTTAACCTCCAAAATCTATATTTCTAGTTCAAAACTTCTTTTTTTGAGATTCTTACTTTGATGTCAGACCAGGCCCTTAGACATAGAATGCTTAAAAGCAAATTAATCATCATTTCAAACCTGCCTCTCCTTCAGATGTCTCTTTTCTGTCATCAAAGTTGTATCTGACCTTTCTTCTTTGTGTATCCCATTTAACATCACTAAATTCTTATAATTCCAACTCAGCTGACTTCCCAAGATTTAGAACTATAAGGGATCTTAGAGATAACATTGTTGCATCTTATCATTTTATAGATGAATGAACTGATTCCCAGAGAATTTAAAGGAACTTCCCAGTCTTTTAAGTAGCAAGTAGAAAATAAGAGTTTTGAACTTGGGCCTCCCTCTCATTACAAATCCAGTTTTCTCATTACTGTGCCACCCTGCCTTTCAGCTTTTCCCATATCTTTCCTTGCTGGAGCCCCATTCCCAGTCTCCATTGCTATTACTCTTACCACCCACAACCATCCAGACTGCAAGAATGTCCTAAGTAATATCTTTGCCTCCAGTTTCTTGCACCTTCAAGCCATATTACACACATTTGCCATATTAATTTTACCAATATATCATTCTAATCATATAATTTCCCTCCTAAAGTCTTTGGCTTCTATAAGGCCAATCACAGCAGCATACCTGAGGACTGCTGCTGTGGATAATTTTAAGGGTCTAATTGCATATCAGAACTAAACATTGTTAAATAAAGTAAAGCATAACATTCATAGCAACATCCTTAAGCAAAACATATCATATATATGTATGTATATATACTCCATATGTCATCTGGCACATAGGACATATCATTGCATTCAGTAGCATTGCCCAAAATACTTGTTTACACAATTAGGGGGGATGCCAGGCTAAGGTTTTCCCTAGTACAAAACATCCTGAAGGGGTAACAGAAAATGCCATACAATCTACCCCTAGGTTACAGTAAGAACAATCTACTTAATACCAATTGTCCAAGTCCTTTTTCATCTTGACTCAAGGTTGACTTCCAAGTCCCATGGCTCTTCCTCAGTGGGTTGACCTATCCCGACTCTTGCCTGGATTCATATGTAGGCAGCTCTCACTTCTGTTCCAGGTCTCAGCTAACAGGGACTGCTCCACTTCAAGATCCTGCCCAACAGCAGACTCTATGGGCTTCTGCCCACAGTTTCTGTCTCTGGGAAAACAAAGCTTAACAGGACCACAACACACACTACCAACACCACCATCTCAATTTACCTCCAAAGTCCAGAGGCTCTGTGTTAACAGCTCAGTTTACTTTAACAGCTTTTAAAAGGGGCTTAAGCTAAGCCTCCTTCTCATGGGCAGGTTTCTGTCCTACACCTCTATTTGCTTTTACAATTCAGAAACTCCTTCAGCAAGTCTCTGTCATCAAAGGTCTCCTCCCAGCTCAGAAGTCTCTTCTCTTCATTTTCTTCTCAACACTGATAGCTCTCTTGATGCTGGCTCTCTCCATGTCTACTCTCTTATACCACAGGCTCTCTTTATATACAGTTCTAATCAGTATCTGATTGGCTAAAATTCATTATTCATATATGATAGGCTAAAACTCAATACCCATGTCTGACTGACTAAAACTCACATCTTAGTCTCTGATTGACTGGAACTCAGTACACATGTCTGATTAGTTAGAACCAAACACCCATATCTAATTGGCTAAACTCAATGCACATACAAGTCTCTGATGGGCTAGAATTCAATCCAGCAAAAATCCCACTTTGCTTGTCATTTCAGCTTCCTGTTAACTACTAATTTTTTTAAATTCTTCAGTCAAAAATTCAGAGCTACCTTCTACAATTTTTATTTTTGTATCTAACTTGTGATTTCATTGAGGTGAAGAGCACACAATGATGAAATTTCCATTATCAGTGGAGGGAAACTCCTTTGCTAGAGGGTGTTTCATCACTTCTACCATGGACATTACCATCTGTTCTAAATTTATAGCCTTAAAGAGTTGCCTGTGGTACCAAGAGCTTAAGTGACTTGCCCAGGTTCACACAGCCAGAACTTGAACACCAACCTTCCTAATTAACAGGCCAACTTTCTATCCACTGCATTACACTACCTCTTTTCCACAGCAAAGCCCAAATATTATTTCCTACTTCATCTTCCTCTACTCCCCTATGTTTTACATACTCTACAGTTTTTATTTCACAGGGTTGATGTAAGAATCAAATGAAATAATATTTGTAAAAATACTTATCACAGTGCCTGGCACATTTCTTGTTGCTCAGTTGTTTTAATCATTTCTGATTTTTTGTGACCCTATTTGAGATTTTCTTGGCATAGTTACTAGACTGGTTTACTATTTCCTTCTCCAGCCCATTTTACAGGTGAGGAAAGTGAGGCAAGCAGGGTTACATGACTTGTCCAGGGTGATGCAGCCAGTAAGTGTCTGAGTTCAGATTTAAACTCATGAGGATTAATTTTCCTGACTCCAGGCCCAACACTCTATCCACTGAACTACCTAACTGCTCCTCCCATCACCTGTTCCCCTTCCCCTCAAAAAATCTGGCATACATTGGTGCTTAATAACTGCTTATCCCCTCTCTCCCACATGGTGGACCAAGCCTTTTTAACATCAGTGTAAATGACATCATCTCCATGAATCCCTTCATACATTCTTCTGATTTTCCTGTAACCTTGTCTTCCTCTGAATCCTTGTTTTATATTTATTCCTCTTATAGAACCTGTCACACTCTGCTTTGTATCATATAATTATGTGTGTACATGTCATGCTCCACTTCTTAGATAATAAATTCCTTGAGTACAGAAGTACTGTCTTTTGAGCACCTACAGTGATTAGCATGTGGTAGGAGCCCAACAAAAATTTGTTGAATTAAAGTTGGATATTGGGTGTATGTGTGTGCATCTATATGGCACAGCCCTATATGCTATATTAATGCATAGCAAAAAAGACAGACATTAAAGAGAATTCAAAATCACTTGAAATATGAACACACTTTGAAAGAGGTTTATTAGTAATGCAAATGTGAAGATATTTCCATTTGTGATTGCATAATAAACAAAAAAGGCACACATTAATTGATCCATGTGAGTAATTTAGGCATTTCAAAGTTGGCTTTAAGGAATTGTAAAGAAATGGGAAAAAAAATAACAGAATCCATTCCCAGTTAGGAATGGATATTATTCTATTTATTTGAAGTTAGCTCTAACAATACTAGTGTTTTCAAATGGTCTTCCCCTTTGGAATGTGGTTTAGCTGCATTTAGGACAGTTTCTATAGAAAGATTATCACGTTTCATAGCATGCTACTATTTCTCTCTTTCATCACCAAGGCTGAGATTTTACCATCAAGATATGATGGTAGAAGTAACAACAAACAATAAGATATTTCAAATAGCTTCATTGTTTTCACAGGATTTCTTTTTAGGAAACTATATAGGCTTTCAGTCTCTAAACTTGAATCCAAGAAAACGAGTACTTTGAAAATATATATGACCACGACCAAACCACAAACAAAATATATCCAACATATTATTGAGAACAAATGGTACTAATGATTTCCAGGCTTACCTTATGCTCATTCCCTTTATCTTCCCCCATTTTATAGGTAACTAGCTTGGGAATACAACTGTGACTGTATACGTTGTTTAGTGTATGCCAGACAACTAGATAAATTTTTATCTTCATTTTGACATTTTAGCATCAAATGGACTTAATTTCACTTTTTATTATAGAAAATAATGATTTCATTAGGAAGAATCATCAGTTTATCACTTAGACTTTAGAAGCTTAAATTAAATGCACTTATTCCATTCACCCTAGGGGAAAAATGATCTTAAAATGATTTCAATTTTGCCAATTCCCCCACTCTCAAAATGTACTAAAATTCAATTTTATATCTATAACTAGTATAATATTGCCTTGGTTTTTAACATCACTATTTCCTGGTCAAATTTAAAGCATTTAACAGTATTTCCAAACTTCTTTTTTAGGGATTTTTTTTCATATTATCATTTCAGTGGACCAATTTTAATGTAAAAGATTACTGATTTTAAGTAGTTCTTATAAATCAATGATTCAGTATTAAAAACAACAAAAAAGAATCATCTGGCCTTGAGAGCTAGCCACTGTATCTTCTTAGCATAGAGATTAGATGAAAACCCCTTCTCCCATCTTTTTGTTTATGCATATTTCAGTTGTTTTCATTTCCTATTATCTCCATGTTAAAAATAAAACATGGAAAATAGTAGGAAACCATTTTTTTTTGCTTTTTGGTGGGCAATTGGGGTTAAGTGACTTGCAGAAGGTTACATGGCTAGTTTTTGTGTTAAGTGTCTGAGGCTGGATTTGAACTCAGGTCCTCCTGACTCCAGGGCTGGTGCTCTATTCACTGTGCCACCTAGCCACTCCCGGAAACCATTTTTTAAAAATTCCTCAATGCCCAGAATGCTGTATTGCACATAGAATATATGTAATAAATATTTATTGAATCAATTAATTGAAGAAGTCATTAGAAGTGACAGGGAGAAGTCTCAGGTCATGCTAAGGAACAGGCAAGAAAAAAAGGCAAAGCAAAAAATAGATTCAAGGACAAATTTTGAGGGCAGGAAAAAGATAAGTCTGTTTTTCATTTGTCCATTTTGTCATTTTGAGGCCAGTAACATTTCAAGCTATAATTCATATCCTTTTTGCACTGACAACATACTATTGTTGCTGGTTTGATTTAACCACCATTCTCATTCTCTTATTCAGAGTTCTATAGGCATGTTTTTATTTTAGAAATAATCAATTTATTTTTATTGTCACTTTTATTTTCACTTCAGAATTCTCCCCCTTTTCCCTTTACTCCCCCCTAAGAAAACTAGAAAAGCAAAGCCTATTACAAATATGTATTGTGTGCCTGTGTGTGTATACACACACACACACACACACACACACACACACACATACGTCCATGAAAACCAAATTTCCACATTAGCCATGTCAAAGGAAGAAAGGAAGGAAAGAAGGAAGAGGAGCAAGGGAGAAGAAAAGTAACATATGCTTTGATCTACATTATGAGTCCATCACTTCTCTGTTTGGAAATTAATAGTGTGTGAATAGTATGAATCCTTGTTTCAAGAAATTTTTTAGAATTGTGTAAGATTAGACTTGGAGATCCCTTTAGAGGAAAGACTTCTGGTTGCTTAATTGATATTAAGCTACACTTCATTCAAACTTGTATGTTAATAATTTCTCACTGAGTGTTTTTCCACTTGGCAGGTACTTCAGTATAAATGGTCACCATATTTTTTATTTTAGTGGATGAAATATTCAAACACAAAAACAGTTACCTTTGAGTATTATTCCCTTTTGAATTATCTCTGAGGTGTTGTGGTTCAGCCCATTTAAACTGATTGTCTTTTTATTTCATAATTAAAAAGTTGGCTCCAAGAATCACCAAATAAGTTCAACATGTACAAACATGTATGCATACATACATGTAGATAGCATTATGTTAAACTCTTCTTTTTAAATTTTCTTAAAGGTTTAAAGAGGGGTGGAGACAAGATGGTGGGGTAAAAACAGGACCCCATGTGGCTCTAGCTCCCACCAACTCCAATACATGTAAAAAAATGACTCTAAACAAATTTTAGAGCTAGAGAGTCCACAAAGTGACAGAGACAAACAAATCCCCCACTGAAGGCAGCCTAGTAGGCTGACAGGAAGGGTATATTGCACCAGGTTGGGAGCGGAGCACAGTTCCCTGTGAGCTGCAAGGTTCTGGCCCCAAGACCTGTGGTGGCCAGAGCAGACTTCAAGAGAGTGAATCACCAACAGCTGGGGCTGTTTCCAGACTTTTTAACCCATAAATGCCAAAAAGAAAGTAAAAGGTCAATAGGAAACTCTGTTGGATCTGGGTGAAGAAGAGTGTGGTCCAGCCCCTGCCCCAAGGGTGAGAAGTGGTAGAGGCACAGTGGCTGCAGCTGCTGCCCTGTGGCTGCCTATGGAGGTCCTGGCCTGTAGATCATAGGGGGACCCAGAAACCATTCAGAGGGTAACTTCTTTTGCTTTAACCCACTTGGATCTGGATTGCAGTCTTGGGTGGTAGTCCAGGGGTGTGTGGTCAGTGTGCCAGAGCTTGTGGGGACTGCAGAGAGGGTGCACTCCTCATAGCTCCAGCAGCTACTAAAACCCCAGTGATTTGGGACATAGCTTTCTGCAATCTGGTAGCAGAGTTCTACTGGGGCAAAGAGCTCAAAAGTTGAGTAATTGGCTGGCAATATGAGCAAGCAGAGAGGAAGCACAAACAGACCATAGAATCCTTTTTTGGGGGGACAAAAAGGATAAAAGTATGGAATGGGAGGAAGAGAAGAGAAGAGCAATTGAGATGAAATGAAAAAATTACCTCATAATTTTAATTTTTTCTTCTATTTGAAATTGATAGGAACAGCTATGAAATGTATAAATGATGGATTTAAAGCTGTCATGAAACTTTTGTTCTTTAAATGGCTCTACTACATTCAGGATGCTAAGCAGATATCCTTTTGTCTTTGGCTTGCTTCCTTGAGACACAATTGAACTTTTATTGTCCATTGGTAAGATGGTTATGTCCTTTCTTCACATGTAGATTTTGAATCCTTTCCAAGTCAATTGAATCAGTGTCATGATTATTGACAAAACATCAATAATAACATAATAATCAGTACCATATAAAAGGATGAGTTATCAAACATCACTTTTTTCAGTTTCACTATAGATTTTGTGACCTGATTACAAAACAGCAACTGCAGAATAAATTCAAGGCAAAGCTTGGAAGATCATGGGTTTTTTTCCAATAAAATATCACAAAAGTTTTGAATATAGAGAAAGAGTAAAAGTTTCATATCCTACAAGAAACATTAAAGTAAATGCATTTGGAAAGAATTATTCCAGGAATTTCCAATAGACACTTTTATGAGGTGCTGTTGATCAAAGTTTCTAAAACATCACATTGAGTGGTTTCATTTTCTATCACATTTCTTCTCCAAAGTAGTAAATAGCTATGATAATTCTTATTTTAGCATGCCTGTCTCCTTTAAGAAGGTATAATTCATCTTGTTTTCATTATTAAACACAGGTACTGAATATTGAAAGACTAGCTATAACAACTACATTCAACTCTCTGGGATGATGTTCTTGTCATTTGACTATGAAGAACATATTTGTTGATTACCTCATCAACACCTCTTGCTTCCATCCTCTCCTCTCTGCTTCCTTTACTACAAACCCAAATTCAGGTGTACAGTGCCCTTGCCTTAACTATTTCTATAATCTCCTAACTGGTTTCCTTTATTTCTGCTGCTTTCAATCCTAAACTACATTGAAGTTCTATATTAATCTTCCCAATATACAACTATGATCATGTTACCCTTCTAGTCAAAGATTTTTAGTCGTTTTACATTTTTATACAAAGATTAGTGGAAGAATTAGGAATATATAGCCTGGAGAAGAGAAGATTATAAAGGCAGGACCTGAAAGCTGCCCTTATTATTTGAAAAATTATCATGCAGAAGAAAGATAAGACTAGTTTTCCTTGGACTTAGAAGACAGAATTGGTAGAAGTTACAAAAAGGATAGGTAAGAATAGATGTAAGGAAAAACTCCCTTACATCATACAAAAGTGAAATTGGCTGACTCAGAAGCTAGTGGATACCCTGTCACTAGGGATTGTCAAGCCAAGCATGGATAATTTTTTTTTCTATGTTGCCTGAAGTGTTCCTAGTCATGTATGGGTTGGAAGAGATTAAGTCTGATGTCCCTTCCAAATATGAAATTCTGTGATTCTGCAAATCAGTCTTTGAAAGGCATTCAAGATTCTCCAAAATATGGCTTGTGCATGTCTTTCTGACTTATCTCTCACTATTTCCCTTCAAACATCCTGCAATGCCAATAAATTATACTAGTTATGATCTTGTAAGCATTACCTATGCTTTCTTGCCTTTATGCCCGTGTTCACATTTTCTGTGTAGCTTGGAATGTTCTCTTCTAGTTTTATCTAGTTTATACACATCTATGAAGGTTCAGTTCAAATGCCACTTCCTGATCAAGTCTTTTCTGACTTGACAGACTAGACAGAAATGACCTGACCTTCCTTTGAACTCACACAATATTTTCTTATGGCACATTTATATTTTACCTTGGATTATACTTATTCATATATTTCATATTCATATACTTATTCACTCCATCAGTGACAGACAGTGTCTGCTAGCCAAAGACTAGCCAGGCTAAATGCAGAGTTACACATTACCATTAGATGGGCCTCTTGGTGATAAATTCTTTGCCCATGCCAATCCAAGTCAAAAAAAGAAAAATGTAAAACGTGCTATTAGTTATCTATTGCTCTCTTCCTAGTTTATGGGAGGGTACTAAGAATCAGTATCTAGGCTTTCTATAAAACTTAATGTAACTGTACTTAGTGAGATTAATGTCCAATAATAATAAGCTGGTGAAATCAGGTTAAACTGATGCAGCTCCCTCCCCCATAATGCAAATGTGTTAAGACTTAATTGACCAGGGGCAGCTAGGTGGTGCAGTGAATAGAGTGCCAGCCCTGGAATCAGGAGGACCTGGGTTTGGATCTGGCCTCAGACACTTAACACACACACACACACACACACACACACACACATAAAAACTAGCCATGTGACCTTGGGCAAGTCACAACCCCAGTTGCCCTCCAAAAAGAAAAAAAAAAGACTTAATTGACCTAGAAGACCTATCATCTCCCCTGTCCCAGATACTTTTATGTGATGACATATATCACAGTTCTACACAAGTTTCCTGGCTCTTTGCCCTTCATTACTCAGTTTTTTACTAGGTAATTCAGAGAATACCCTCATTTCATTGTTTCAGACTAAGCCATCCCCTTGCCTACTGGGAGATGAAAGTTATTTACTAGTAGTGCCATGTCAGCCCTTTGATAAATTTGAGCCCCAGGTTTTTGGACCAGAGAGTGCATTCATGTCTGAACCATCCATTCTATGCTGTCCAAATAAATAATTAAGGAAAATGGAGGTTGCGTACCTAATTTGTTCCTAAACTGTTCCTGGCATCGATTTTATTCTATTTTTTTCATTCTGTTTTTGTGTTTAGTTGAGGTTTTTGACTTACTGCTTTTCTAATTTTTAAAATTATATTTCCAATTCATTGATGTGGTCTTGCTTTCTTTTACTGATGAAAATGTTTAGTGATATAAATTTTTCCCCAAGGTTGATTTGGTTCCATCCAAAAATTTTATTATATTGTCTCATTGTTTTTATTTTCTTTGATAAAATTATTCATTGTTTTTATAATTTTTTCTTTGAACCACAAATTTTTAGGATTAAATTATTATTTCCATTTAAGTTTGAATTCTTTCTTCAATGAACCTTTAGAGCTGATAAGTTTTATTGCATTGTGGTCAATAGAGGATAGATTTAATATGTCTGATTTTCTGTATTTTTTATGAGGTTTTTAATGCCCAACAAGTTGTGGGAGCAATATTTCCCAGGGACCTTCTGTGTGGTTTCTGCTAAATTTTCCTTCATGATTTTACCTCAAAGACTAGACTAGTTTTCCTTAAAAAGTATTATAAACATTCTCCAATGCTTCAATGATTGCCTTAGCTTACTTGTGACCCAAGTGAAACAAAACAAAACAACAACAGCTCAGGAAGAGTCAAGAGAGCCTTCCTTAGGCTTCTGACTGGTGGCCAACATGCTGGTCAGCTAACATTGCCATAGGGAAACTACCAAAATGAATCAATGGTATATTCTTGCTAAATAATCTTTGCCTGCTTTGATTGTCCAAGTTAGGTTGCTGCTGTGGGCTTCTGGCCTATTCATCTGAACTTCTTCTGACTTCCTTGGAGGGATCCCTCTTTCAATGACCATGGCTTCTGTTTGTCTTTCTGTGTAATCCTGCGCTGGGTGAAGGACATAGTGATGTTTCTCTTTGTATTTCTTGATCGTTATTTCATCTAGTACCCTTTTAAATTATTTCTGTAGTATATATGGAAAAAACTGCATCCATTATGACCTTCAGAACACCATCTTAACTAGAAGTCATCTATGAATATTTTTCTTATCTAATTTTAGTCCTGTTTAAATACATGTATAGGTAAAAATAATTTTAAGCTATAAAGACATGAATTCAATTCAGTTCATTAGATTGTGATCTCCTTTAGGGCAGGGACTCTCTTTTGTTTCTTTTTGTATCCCCATTGCTTAGCACAGTGTCTGGCATGAAGTAGGTGCTTACTAAATGTTTATTGATTGATTCATTGATTTATTGAAGTCCATTGAATTCCATGTGTTAAACACCTGCTGATTTTCCTTTGACTAAAAAATTCATGAATGCTTTTGAAAATACAATAAACATTTGTGTTTTATTTGAATGCTCTCTTAATATATCCTGAATTGGTCTGAATAATACATTGACACGCCTTAGATACTTAATTGGATCAGGGATGTCATTGGTGTTGCATATTGCAAACCCTATGTGCCTTCTCATACTGTGTGATTTTCATTTCATTCTATTAATCACTTTTGGATTGTAGCATTCTATAATTCTAATTTCATGTATTCTAATTCTATAATTCAATAATTTTCAAGAAGCTGAGATCTTGCCCACAGTCAAGTAGATTAGTAAACCACAGGGCAAGAATTCAAATTCAGGGCTTCTGATTTCAAAGTCAATCCTCTTTTTGCTTTGGACATTGTTTACCCTACATATATTCAATGGGATGGAGACATTCCTCTTCTCCTTCTAATACCTAGTATTTAATAGTGTGTCAAAATGTTTGTTGTCTCTTATTCTGTCTGCATTACCAGTTCTCCTTTTCTGATAGACATGGCTTTTATTTTGAAGCCAAATGACTATCTACCTATCTGTCTATCTATCTGTCTGTCTGTCTGTCTGTCTGTCTATCTATCTATCTATCTATCTATCTCTATCTAAATGTCAAAGAACATGAACTAGGACACATGTTTAAACCTAAAATTAAAATTTCAGAAATCCACATAATAATAAATATCTTATATTAATTAAATATAAAAAATAAAGATATATTTCTATATAATTCCAATTATAATTGGAATCCAATCCATAATTGCACATAGAAGGCACTTAATAAATGTTTGTTCAATTGATTTAGATGATATTTCTAGCATGAGATAAGAATTTAAGTTAAAGATGTCTTAATATTTTATAGGAAAATGAAAGCAGTTTAGGAAACAGATCAGGTCACTGATTCATAGACATAGATTCACCATTGAATCACCTAGCAAATTATCATATACTTTCATATGGTTTAGAGCTGGAAGGGACCTTAGAAACCATTTAGTCCACCTCTATAATTTTACTGATAGGGAAACTTTGGGGTAAACAGATTAAATGCTCTACTCAAGGTCCCACAAGTAGTGAGGAGCAAAGATAGGATTTGAACCCAGATCCTCTGACACCAAATCCATAATCATAATTCATCTTGTGGTTTGATTGATTACTTAAAAGCAAGAAGTCACTGAGAAAACATTTTGCAAATTTAAAACATACTGTATTAATATAAAATATTCATCATACATTTCCAGTGCTTTGATTCTTATAGCACACTGTCAAATGTATCTTACTGATAAGAATTTAACAAAATCATATTATTTTAAAGTACAAAGTATTTTTTTCAGAAAAGTGAGATCTGCCAACTCTTGAGGTAACCATTTTATAAAGATGCATTTTAGACAAAAACTGCCATTTGAATCTTAGGTTGAAAGGGAACATTTTTTAAAAGCTTTCCAATGTGAGGCATCTTTTGCACATGTCTGTGAATGGATAGCTAAATGAAAATGCTTTAGTGACTGCTTCCAAGAGAGAGGGAACCAGTGAGGACAATACACCTGATTTCCAAACATATAAATAAGTATCCTAAAACCAAGCTAAAATATAGGTCATTATAATGTTTTGACTAATGATGTTCAGAACTTAGTTTTCAAATCATGTGTGAAATTTTCATGAGCAATCTGTAGCTCTTTAGAATCCGGACCATGGAGTCAGGAAGATTCATCTTCCTCAGTTCAAATATGGACTCAGACAGTTGTTAACTGAGTGACCCTGGGCAAATCACTTAACACTATTTGTCTCACTTTACTCATCTGTAAAATGAGATGGAGAAGGAAATGGCAAACCACTCCAGTATCTTTGCCAAGAAAGCATCATGGACCTCTCTCCATGGAATCACAGAGTCAGACACAACTGAAACAACTGAACATCAAACAACAGCTTTTCCTCAAAGATTGAACTGCCATGAGTTATCATTTCTCTCCCTCCCCACCAGCCTTCAATTCCCACTGTTGGAATCAATAATGGGCTTGACAAAAGTATGAATGCTGTTTCACAGTCACTGTTAAAATGCAAAATCTGCTACCCTTAACCTTCTCATATTTGCAAGAAATGATTATCTTAAATTATTGACATAGCACCTTGGAAAGCATAGTCACTCTCCCCCTCAAAAAAAAAAACAACAAAACAAAACAGCCAAGACTTAATAAGAAGACCTGTACTTATGTCCTTTGAAATGAGAAACAACAGCAAAAGGCTGGATGACCAAGACAGTAAGAAGTCCTTAGCATTGGGCTTGCATCTGTTATTCACTTACCATATATTAGTTTGTATTATCATTATTTGTGTATGTGATTTTTTCCTCTTTCAGACTGTTAACACCAAAAGGGCAGACATTGTGTCTTAATTAATCTTTCAGTCATCCCTAACTCCTAGCAAAGTCCTCTGAAAGTAGTGTCTAATAGATTTTCATTGGTAGCACAGTATTATGTGGGTTAGTGGTTACAGCTTTTCCTATTATCAGCTCTGTGTACTCACTATTCTTAGTGTAATGCTGATTTTGTATTAAGGTTTTGGTCATGGCAGTGTGTTTTTAGAAATATGTTCATTTCTTAAAGTTTCATATTGACAAATAGATCTATTTGATTTGTGAACAGACCTCAAGCTTTATATTGCAGATACTGATCTTTTGGGTCATTTCTTGAGGCACAAGAAAATTTTTAAAGCACTATGACTTCTCTGACATCTTGCCTACTTGTTCCCTGAGTACTTTGGCTATTGCCATCAGCTTCTATTTTATCTGTATAATTAGCAGTGACTAAATGGTCAGATGTTCACTCTTTGTTTCTGGCAGCTCAAGTTATCATGTTCAGTGTTCCAGAGGTCAATGTTTCAAAAAAGTTTTTGTAGTGAAACAGTCACAGTATTTAGAGTATTGCTTGTTTTTCATGGAAATCACTGCTATTTTAAAATAATCTCCTAAAAGAGTGTGTTTTTTCTTTAAAAAAGTCACTATAATTTGACCACCAAAGTTGTGAAATGCAGCAATTCATAGGGTAATGGTCTCCAATTATAAAGTGATGTTCTTAGAGAATTCAGTTCTTCAAAGTCCTTGAAAATTAATGATGTTGCCAGTCAAAACATATAAAGGGCTGTTTTTATCGAAATGTAAACAGATATAATGATTTTTAAAACTAATTGGCTTACTTTGCCCTCACTGCCCTCTTTCTGCTTCCCTTTAATCACAGGATCATGGATCCAGAGATAGAAAGTAACAGTAATAATAATAATAATCTATATAGCACTTTAAAGTTTGTAAAACACTTTACAAATATCATCTTGTTTTATCCTCGCAACAACTCTGAGAGATAGGTACTATTACTATCCTAATTTTATAAAGGAGGAAACTTAGGCAGACAGAGGCTAAGTTACTTGCCTGGGGTCCCACAGCCAGTAAGTGTCTAAGATAGAAACTGAACTCAGTTCTTCCTGACTTGAGCGTCAGAGTCGATTAGTTTATTCACCATCTTACCTAGGTTTTGGAGAGGCCATCAAACCCATCCCCCCCCCCCCTTTTTTTTTACAGATGTGGAAATTGAGGGCAAGTGGGTTAAATTACTTCTCTAGGGTCCTACATTTAGTAGGATTTGAATCTTTTTACTTTTTACTTCAGATCCAGTTTTCTCCCCAATTCCTCCTCCCTGTTCTTCCCCACACTATACCATATCTCCTAGTCATAGAATCATAGATCACAGTCTAAAATCAAACTTAGAGGCCAACTAATTTGACCTCTTAATTGATACACACACATATACAAATATATACATGTGTGTATATGTAGACACACACATATACATATACCTAATCTTTTTTCCCATGACAAATTCTACCCTCATATTCTCAAAATACATGATAGGAAAAAAGAAAAAAAAACTACTCCTAAGTCATTAAAATAGTTTCCTCCAATAGAGGAAAGATTTTTCAATAAGGATATCCAGTGAAGACATTATGTTGATTCAGCCAAGCCTGAATGTCAACCATGATGAGAGATGCAACAGAGAGAGCCCTGGAACTTCTCATGGACTTTTAAACTCAGAAGAGCAAGAAACCATTTCAATAATTGGAGCCAGTTCTCTGAGTCATTTCTCAAGTAAATCCTCAATACCGCTTAAGGAAAAGAATTAGCCTAACCTGTATGGGTTAGGACCTCAGGAAAAGCTATGCCAGCTTATATGCAACCCAGAAAATATTATTCCTAGCATCAATCATCAAAGCTTTGATTTAACCCTTACTTATAATATGATCTTAAGCTTTAAAATTCATCTCTCTGGATGGTAACGTGGTTTTTTTTTTTTTTTTGGTCTTTTTGGAGGGGGGAAGGCAGGGTAATTGGGGTTAAGTGACTTGCCTAAGGTCACCCAGCTAATAAGCGTTAAGTGTCTTTGGCTGAATTTGAATTTAGGTCCTCTTGACTCCAGGGCCAGTGCTCTATTCACTGCACCACCTAGCTGCCTCTAGATTGTAACTTCTTGACCTGAGTGTTTCACTTTTTCTCAACCTGCTCATTCTCCCTGTGACCTCCCATTATCCCTTCTAATTTGAGAAGGGTTTTAAATTAAAACAGAAGAATTTATATTTGATCCTCAAGGTAATAGAGAACCCCTGGAATTTATTGAACAAGGGGGCAAGGTAGTGGACAAATACTGGGGCTGAAGTCAGGAAGACCTGAGTTCAAATATGACCTTATTGGTAATGACCTTGACCTTGGGTAAGTCATTTAACTTCTGCTTTCCTCAGTTTCCTCAACTATAAAATGGGGATAATAATAGCACTTACACAATTATTGTGAGGATCAAATGAGATATTTATAAAGTAGGCACTGCATTAATGCTAGCTATAATAATGTCTTAAAACTGATTAGAATGGAAAAAAAGATTTTAATTCAGCTAGGTATGTATTGGACATTTCAGAACATGTATCCTCTAGGCATCTAAAACTCAATCCATCCACAATAGAACTAATTAGAACAGAACTAAGCAACAACTGCAAAAATCCAGAATTAAGGTAACCTTACATGGAGTTACTTTAAAAATTAATACTTACACTGGTATCTGCTAAATATACCCTGAGGAAAAGTCAGCTAGTTTAAGGAAACACTCTCAAAAAAATAAACACAGATAAATTCCCTAACACAAGTGCCAGAAAAAGAAAGTTGAAGAGAAGAATGCATTCACCACTCACTCATCAGTTCTACTGACAATTGAATTTTATAGTATATACATTTTATGCAGCTCAATATATACAACTTTTGGATAAAAATTCTTTTTTCATTGACCATGAGGGACAGAGTCCTGAACTTTGCATTTAAGAGCCTATGGTGCCGATGCAATATTCACAGCATCAATGGTCAATGCCTCCATATGTGCTTGATTGCAAAAATAACAGACTCTTCATATAGAAGACAGAAGCAAAACATTTATTCAGACACCAGAAAACCATATCTCAAAACCAGTAAGCCAATTCCATCATAGTAGCAAAGAAATTAATAAGCCACAACAGCACAGAGAGCCACAGAATCCTTTATCCTTCCCATAAACTGACATTTTCTCACAATCCTGTCTCCCTCAGATGCATCCTCTCTTCACTCCAGTTTAACTGCTCTCATTCCCAGTTCCTGTAGGCTCCGCTCCACTCTTTAGCAAACTGCTCCCACCACAGGCTCCATGTGACTACACTCAGCCTATTAGGGGACAGGGTATATCTTCAAAGTAGGGAAGGTCTTTAAATTCCCTTAGGTTTATTAAGGGGCAGGGAAGATCTTCAAATTCCCATTACCATTACAGAGCCTTGGAAATAGCAAAGATTCCAATCTAGCACCCTCAAACATCATCTTGGGAAGAAATACCACTGGAGATGCAACTCTTATAAATGCTAAAGTCACAGCTACTGAAAACCCAGAAAGAGACAAGTCTTGATATTGAAATCCTTGACATTGTCAAGTGGCTCAGTATCCAAAACTGATAAAATTTATTAGTGAAAATAACATTAAAGAAGCCTTACCATATGCTTGACTGCTGCACCCTAATGCTCATGTCCATCTGACATGAATCTTCCATATGTATTGTTTTCTTCATGAGAATGTGAAGTCTTAGAGAGCATGGGATTTCTTGTCTATTTTCATCCTCACTCCTTAAAACAGTACTTTGCACAAAGGTGGTAATTGTTTAATGAGTAAGTATAATAAGTAAATACATTTAATAAGTAAAAATAATAAGTAAATGTTTAATAAGTGCTTTTTCATGCATTCATTAATTCATTTTACTATGCACTATCTGGGTGAAATTGTAGGAGATACAATATTCCCAAGAAGATATTAGCTGAAAAATTGAACATTTTGTGGGATACATGGATTATGACAGTTTTAATAACAAAAGAATATTTTAAGAAGCCAAACCAAAGATGGTGCACAGTTTTATTACTGAATCCACAATAACTATTATGTTATGTTATTATATTATTACCTACATAGACTGTCTGATTATTTTCCAAGTTATTACTTCCAAAAGTGCCTTGTGATTTTTCTAGAATAAAAGCTTCAACCTCAAACCTATGATATGCCTATTAAAATTTTCAGCTGTCCACTAGATATTTTCAACAAAAGTCAGTTTGGCTTGAGAACTAGTTTAAAAGAACTGAATTGACCTAAGGTTTGAGTTTCTCATACTGAAAAAAAAATAATTCTTAGATTGATTAATATGATATTCCAATGCTAATATATTGGAAATGTTTTTTATTTATAAATATCTTCATTGACTTTCACTATTCAGAATATTACACTTCATAACTTCCACATTTCTTGGTGATTTGCTAGAAGCAATGGTCTGTTGAGGTCTACATACAATTTCAATTCAGTTTTATTCAATAAGAATTGGTTAAATGCATACTATGTGCATGGCATTGAACTAGGTATTGAGAAAAAATTATATAGTTCCTACCCTTAAAATGATGACATTCTATTTGTATGTGAAGGATACAGCATGTTGGTAAGTAAATACCAGCTATATAGGTAAAGTAATTAAAATGTATTTGTATTGAGATCTTTGTTTTTATATCACCTTATATTACCCAGTATATCCCAACCACTTCCCTTTTCCAGATAGCCATCCTGTTTAAGGAAGAATAAAAAATGGTAGTAAAAGTGTTCAACAAAACTAATATACACATACTATATGTATTTCTATATGTATTGTTCCACACCAATAGTCTTGACCTCTGCAAAGAAGCAGGGGGAAATGCTTTCCATTATTTCTTTCAATCAAGCTGAGGCATTATAGTATTCAGTGGGAACTGTTTTGTTGTCCTATTTCTTGGATGGATAAAAGAATGACAAAGCATTTATTTAATGCTTGCAAGGTAACAGGCACTCTGCTCAGTTAAAACAAAAAATAATCTGCCCTCAAAGAGTGTAATTTCTGTTGGGGGAAACAGCACACATAAAGGGTCACTAGAAAGTGGGGGTGGAGGGTGTATATTTATTCAGGTTTGAAAATGGTCAATAAGTGATCAGAAAAACCTCTAGCAAAATAAGAGAAAAATTCATTTAGTAGTGTCAAAATTAAGGTGATGGTGGGAGGGGAATGTGGAGGATGGCCATGGTTGGGATGCTGGTGCCATGGATTGTAAATGACCAGGAAGTGGCCACATTGCCATCACTTTGCATGATTCTCTCTTTGTTCTACTTCACTTTGTTCACATACCTCCCTTTGCTTTTGCATACTTATTACATTCATAATTTCTTATAGAAGAATACTTTTTCATTACATTTTTATGCCACAATTTGTTCATATATTCCCAAATCAATGAGAACCTACTTTGTTTCTACTTCTTTGCCACTGTGAAAAAACTACTGCTATAAAAATTTGAGTATAAAAGTGCCCTTTCTTTTGTTATTAAACTCTTTGGGGTACATGACAATGAGTTGACTATCTGGATTGAAGGATATGAACATTTTTGTTACTTTATGTAATTCCAGATTTTTCCTATGGATGGAATATTCATAGCCCTAGCACCAATGCATTTTGGTGTCTGTTTTTCTACAATCCATGTATCATTGTCTATTCAAATCTTTTGTGATTTTTGTCAATTGGCTGGGTGTGAGGTAAAACTTTAGAGTACTTCTAATTTGCATTCCTCTTATTAGTGATTTAGATAGTTCCTTCATTTGGTAATTAATAATTTACTATTGTTTCTTTCAGAACTGTTTGTTCATATCCTTTAACCACTTATTTATTAAGGAATGGCTACTGGTCCTATATAATTGTTAGGTGATTATACAGTATCTTGCATATCAGTCCCTTATTAGACATAGTTTGTACAAATATTTCCCCCATTCAGCCAATTTCCTTCTTAGCCTGTATGCATTGATTATGATCATGCTTTCAAAATTTGTGTGAAAATTAATGAAATTTATTTTTTGTAATCTTCTCTATGCTATAAGACAAAAATTCACCCTCTCACCATAACTGTGGCATATGATATACATATAGTTTTTATGGCATAATCTTTAATATTTAGGTTATGTGGCCATTTTAGATTTATTGTGACATAATAATACAAACTGCTGATCTAGACCTCCTTTTTGCCAGCACTTTCAAGTTTCCCTAACGATTCTTGGAAATCCAGCTTGAGGACTTTGTATTTGGTCTCAGTGTTAACAAATAGCCACTAAATATGTTTGTGCAGGCACTTGATCTGGTTTGTATTTTTTTAATATCAATTCCATTCAGAGAAATGTAGCATGAATAAAAGACAATCCAGCGCTGATAGGAAAAAAGGAAGGAATAAAAGCAAATGAATCACAATTTCAGAATTGAAATTTGTAAGAAATGCCATCTAGTTCAAACTGTAATAGATTTTAAATGCCTTCTAAATATCATTGGGAATGTTCATTGAGTCTTTATTTGAAATCTTAAAGTGAAGGGGAACTTGTTTCTACCTTTAAAGACACTCCATTTCATAGCCTAGTGTAAATGAGCAGTTAGGTGGTTCAGTGGACTTGGAGTCAGGAAGACTCATGTTCATGAATTGAAATCTAGCCTCAGATACTTACTAGCTGTGTGATCCTGGGCAAGTCAGACAATCCTGTTTGCTTCATGTTCCTCAACTGTAAAATGAACTGGAGAAGGAAATGGCAAACCACTCCAATGTCTTTGCCAAGAAAACCGAAAGTGGGGTCATAAAGAGATGGACATGACTGAAAATGACCAAAGGACCACAAAGTGGATGACTTCAGGAAGCCTTTGATTTAAATGCTGCTCCTGAAACTAATCATAACCACAGGTGTATTACTTCTCTGAGCATCACTTTCCTCATTGCAAAATGGGGATAAGAATACCCAGATGAAAGCCAGCTAGGTAGCACAGTGGATAGAGCACTGACTCTGGAGTCAGGAGTACCTGAACTGAAATTCAGCCTCAGACAGTTACTAGCTGTGTGACCATGGGAAAGTCACTTAACTCCAATTGTCTCAAAAAAGAAAGAACAAAGAATACCCACGTGTAAGCTTCAAAGGATATGCATATGTTAGGTACCTAGTTGGCTTTAAATACTGTATAAGTAATATTGTTATAACTTTGCAATGTCTCTATTTTGCTTTACTCTGCTCTCTGAAGGTAAGGAGAGCAAGTCTACTCTCTTTTGAACATGACAGTTTTTTTTAATATCTTGAAGACAGCCATCATTATTCTCTTTTCTTCTGGCTAAGCATCTTCAGTTCTTTCAAGTGACTTAAAAATATGTGGTCTTCACCATGGTGATGAAGCTGGAGATGAGCTTTGAAGGGAAGTAGTGATTCTGAGAAGCAGAGTTTGAGAATGGCCTATATTCCCTTTAATTGCTCTTCAGAAATTATCAAAGGAAACCATGGATATTTCCCCCCTTAGGTATGAGATAATGAAAAGCATAGAAATTGCTGATGTCAGCTGTTTTACAGTCTTAAGGGTAGTGAATTAACATTACCTGTATCCATTACATCTCTGAATTATCGTTTAGATAGGAATCTCATGTCCTTCAGTTATGGAGCAGGTAGCTTTTGGTACTGAAATATTAATGGGGGGGGGGCAGAGCCAATATGGTGGAGAAAATGCAGCAACTCTCCTGAGCTCTTCCCCAAACCCCTTTGAATGCCTTTAAATAATGAACAATTCCTGGAGCATCAGAACCCACAAAAGGACAAGGTGGAATAATGTTCCAGCCTAAGATAACTTAGAAGTTCCACCAGAAAGGTCTGTCACAACAGGGTGAAAATGGAGCACAGTCCAGCATAGGTCACACTAGCATGGACCTGGCTGCAGCAAACCAGGGGCAGGCCTTGGGAGCTCCTGAATTTGCAGCAGCAGCTGCTTCCAGAACTCTCAGCCCACATGTGGTAAGGGGTTCAAACAACTGGTCAGAAGGAGATAACATGGGTCTCTTTAGATCTGGGTTGCAGTCTTGGGTGTCAGTACCAGGGCTAGGAAGAACACTCACACACCAGAACTTGCAAGCTACATTGGATCTGGGACCTTCATCACAGTTCCATGGCAGAAAAGAGTGCTTGTTATCACTTAGATACCAGAGCACAGGCCAGGAGTTTAGTGAACATCTTTCCCTAGATCATATAACCTTGAATGAACTGAAAACTTACAGGTCCCTAGAAGGATCTCTGAGAATAGCTGCACAAAACCCTGAAGCTTGGGACACTGTGCCCTGCACCCTGGAAGCAAAGCCCCACTTTAACAAAGAGTTGAAAGACAAGATATCTCCTGGAAAAATAAGGGAACAATAGAAAAAATTTCTGACCATAGAAAATTACTGTGGTAACAAAGAAGATAAAAATACACACTCAGAACAAGATAACAAAGTCAAAGCTCCTACATCCAAAGCTTCCAAGAAAAAATATGAATTGGTCTCAGGTTGGGGAAGAGCTTAAAAAGGATTTTGAAAATAAAGTAAGAGCCACCTCGGCATTCCTGTATATTTCTAATGAAATCCAACAGCAAGAGATAAAAAGAGAAATCCCATTTAAAGATACTGTAGACATTATAAAATATTTTGGAATCTACCTGTCAAAACAAACCCAGGACCTATATGAACACAACTGAAAAACACTTTTCACACAAATAAAGTGAGGTCTAAATAATTGGAAAAACATCAATTGCTCATGGCTGGGTCGAGCTAATATAATAAAAATAACAATTTTACCTAAATTAAATTATATATTGAGTGCCATACCAATCAATTTACCAAAAAACTGACTTTATAGACCTATAAAAATACTAACAAAATTCATTTGTAAAAACAAAAGGTCCAGAATATCAAGGGTATTAATGAAAAGAAATGCTAGGGAAGGTGACCTAGTTATACCAGATTTTAATCTGTATTATAAAGCAGCAGTCATCAAAACTACTTGGGACTGACTGAGGAATAGAGCAGTGGATCAATGGAATAGGTTGGGTACATGAGACTCAGCAGTCAATGACTATAATAATCTACTCTTTGATAAACCCAAAGACCCCAGTTTTGGGGATAAGAATTTGACAAAAACTGCTGGGAAAACTGGAATATAGTATGGCAGAAACTGGGCATAGACCATTATCCAACACCATATACCAAAATTAAGTCTAAATGGGTGTTTGATCTAGGTATAACGGCTGATACTGTAAGCAATCTGGGAAAGCAAGGAATAGTCTACCTGTCAGATATATGGAGAGGGGAAGATTTCATGACCAAACAAGAATTAGAGAGCATTATAAAATGCAAAATGGATAACTTTGATTACATGAAACTGAAAAGTTTCTGTACAAAGACAATTTAACCAAAATTAGGAGGGAAGTGGGAAATTGGGAAAGAATTTTTACAACCAATGTCTCTGATAAAGGACTCATTTCTAAAATATACAGAGAAATGAGTCAAATCTATAAGAATATAAGTCATTCCTGAATTGATAAATGATCAAAGGATATGAACAGATAATTCTCAGAGGAAGGAATTAAAGATATCTATAAGCATATGAAAAAATGCTCTAAATCACTATTGCTTAGAGAAATGCAAATCAAAACAACTCTGAGTTACCACATCTCACCAGTCAGATTGGCTAAGATGACAAAACAGGAAAATGACAAATGCTGGATGTGGAAAAATTGGAACACTAATACATGGCTGGTGGAGTTGTGAACTGATCCAACCATTCTGGAGAGCAATCTGGAACTGTGCCCAAAGGCCTATAAGTAATTTCATATCCGTTGACCCAGCAATACCACTTCTAGGGTTGTATCCCAAAGAGATCACAGAAGCGGGAGGAAGACCCATATGTACAAAAATATTTATAGCAGCTCTTTTTGTGGTGGCAAAGAATTGGAAATCAAGGGGATGCTCATCAATTGGGGAATGGCTAAACAGCTTTTGGTATATGAATGTAATGGAATACTATTGTGCCATAAGAAATGAAGAGCAGATGGACTTCATATCTACCTGGAGAGGCTTATGTAAACTGATGCTGAATGAGAAGAGCAGAACCAGGAAAAATTTGTACACAATTACAGAAAAAAAAACAAAAACGTATGTGTGATGACCATCTTTGATAGATACCAGACTCTTTTCAGAAATTCAGAGCTATCAGTAAACTCCAAAAGACTCATGATGGAGAAAGATGTCTACATTCAGAGAAAGAACCAGAAAGAAGAGAGTTTCAGTGCAGATTGAAACAAATTACCTGCTCTCTTTCTTTTTCTTGTTTGCTTTGGTTTCCTCTTTCCCATTATTCATTCCATCTGATACAATCCTTCTTTATAACCTGAACAATGTCTAATGTGAAAGTATCTGCAGATCATATACCTGATTGTATGCAGACATGGGTGGGGAGGAAGGGGAGGGAAGGGCATAAAATTTGAAACTCAAAGAACTGGAGAAATGAATCTTGTAAACTCCAAGTAAACAAACAAATTAATAAAGACCAAAAAAGTAAAAAAAAAAGAAAATAAAGTAAGAGATGTAGAAGAAAAAATTATGAATAGAAATGACAGTAATGAAAGAAAATCATGAAAAAAGATTCAACAACTTACTAATGGATGCAGAAAAAAATTAGAAAAGAAAATAACTCCTTAAAAACAGACTACACAGTGGTAAAAGAGGTCTAAAAAAACAATGAGTGGAAGAATGCATTGAAAAGAAAAATTGGCCAAATGGAAAACGATGCACAACAATTCACTGAAGAAAAAACTCCTTAAAAATAGAATTATCCAAGTGGAAAAGAAAGTACAAAAACTCTCTGAAGAAAATAATGCCTGGAAAGTTAGAATTGAGCAAATAGAAACTAATGACTCTTTGAAAAATCAAGAAACAATTAAAAAAAACCCAAACAGTGAGAGAATAGAAGACAATGTGGGATATCCCACTGGGAAAATAACTGACTTCAAAAATTGATCCAGGAAAGATAATTTTAAAATTATTGAACTACCTGAAATGCATGATCAAAAAAAGAGCCTATACATCATATTTTTAAAAAACTATCAAGGAAAACTGTCTTGACATTTTAGAACCAGAGGGTAAAATAGAAATCAAAAGAATTCACCAATCACCTCCTGAAAGATATCCCAAAATTAAAACTCCCAGGAATATTATACCCAATTCCAGAGCTCTCAGGGCAAGGAGAAAATATTGCAAGCAGTCAGAAAGAAACAATTCAAGTATTTTTTCCTTTGATTTTATTTTATTAAATTTATCTACTTTAATTTACAACATTCAGTTTCACAATAACCTGAGTTCCAAATTTTCTGCCCCTCCTTCTTCTCTTCCCTCCCCTCCCCTGGCAGCATGCAATCCAATATAGGCCCTACAAATACCTTTGCTTTAAGCATTAGTGAGGTTGTTAAGAAGAATTATAACCCATTAAATGAACAATGAGAAAGAAGGAACAAAACTACACTAAACACAAAAGAGAGAGCAAGTAGTTTGCTTCAATCTGAATTTGGAGTTGTCTTACAACCTTGCATTGCTGAGGGGAGCCCAGTCTA
Source organism: Petaurus breviceps papuanus (assembly GCF_028583685.1). Taxonomy (NCBI): domain Eukaryota; kingdom Metazoa; phylum Chordata; class Mammalia; order Diprotodontia; family Petauridae; genus Petaurus; species Petaurus breviceps. The sequence continues at coordinate 28,122,125 of NW_027186523.1, forward strand.
TCAAAGTTAGTCATCACACATATGATGTGTCTGTAATTGTGTACAAAGTTCTCCTGGTTCTGTTCTCACTCAGCATCAGTTTATACAAGTCTCTCCAGGCTATTATGAAGTCTGTCTGCTACTCATTTTTTTTTAAAAGCAATTGGGGCTAAGTAACTTGCTTAAGGTTACATGGCCAGTTATTTCTGGGTGTGGTGCTAAGTATCTGAGACCAGATTCGATCCCAGGTCATCCCAACTCTGGGGCCGGTGCTCTTACTGGCTGTGCTACCTGGCCACCCCTGCTCCTCATTTCTTACAGCACAATAGTATTCTGTTACATTCATATGCCACAACTTGTTCAGCCATTCCCCAATTGATGGGCATCACCTTGATTTCTAATTCTTTGCTACCACAAAAAGAGCTGCTGTAAATATTTTTTGTACATATGGGTCTTCCTTCTCTATGATCTCTTTGGGATACAACCTTAGAAGTGGTATTGCTGGGTCAAAGAGTATGAAATTATTTATAGCCCTTTGGGCATAGTTCCAGATTGCTCTCCAGACTGGCTGAATCAGTTCACAACTCCACCAGCAATCTATTAGTGTTCTAATTTTTCCACATCCAGCATTTGTCATTTTCCTGTTTTGTCATCTTAGCCAATCTGACTGGTGAGATGTGGTACCTCAGAGTTGTTTTGATTTGCATTTCTCTAATCAACAGTGATTTAGAGCATTTTTTTCATATGTTTATAGATATCTTTAATTTCTTCCTCTGAAAATGGCCTGTTCATATCCTTTGACCATTTATCAATTTGGGAATTACTTGTATTCTTATAGATTTGACTTAATTCTCTGTATATGTTAGAAATGAGGCCTTTATCAGAGACATTGGTTGTAAAAATTCTTTCACAATTTTCCACTTTCCTCCAAATCTTGGTTACATTAACTTTATTTGTACAAAAACTTTTCAATTTAATGTAATAAAAAAAATTATCCATTTTGCATTTCATACTGCTCTCTATCTCTTCTATGGTCATAAATTCCTCTCTTTTCCATATATCTGACAGGTAAACTATTCCTTGCTCTCCCATATTGCTTACAGTCTCAGCCTTTATATCTAGATCATGCACCCATTTAGACTTTATTTTAGTATACTGTGGAAGATGTTGATCTATACCCAGTTTCTGCCATACTATTTTACAATTTTCCCAGCAGTTTTGTCAAATAGTGAATTCTTATCCCCAGAAGCTAGAGCCTTTGGGTTTCTCAAACAGTAGATTACTATTGTCACTGACTGCTGTCTAGTGTACATAATCTATTCCACTGATCCACCACTCTATTCCTCAGCCATTACCAAGTAGTTTTGATAACTGCTGCTTTATAATACAGTTCAAAATCTGGTATGGCCAGGCCACCTTCCCTAGCATTTCTCTTCATTAGTTCCCTTGATATTCTGGACCTTTTGTTCTTCCAGATGAATTTTGTTACTATTATTTCTAGCTCTATAAAATAATTTTCTGGTAGATTTATTGGTAAGGCACTAAATCAATAAATTAATTTAGGGAAAATTGTCATTTTTATTATATTAGCTCAACCTAGCCATAAGCAACTTATATTTTTCCAATTATTTAGATCTGACTTTGTGTGAAAAGTGTTTCATAATTGTGTTCATATACTCCCTGGGTTTGTTTTGGCAGGTAAATTCCCAAATATTTCATAGTGTCTATAGTATCTTTAAATTGAATTTCTCTTTCTATTTCTTGCTGTTGGATGTATAGGAATGCTGATGATTTATTTGGGTTTATTTTGTATCCTGCAACTATACTAAATTTATTTATCATCTCAAGTGGTTTCTTACTTGATTCTCTAGGAATCCCTAAGTATATCATCATATCATCTCCAAAGAGTGATAGCTTAGTCTTTTCTTTGCCTAACCTAATTCCTTTGATTTCTTTTTCTTTTCTTATTGCTACAGCTAACATTTCTAGTACCAAATTAAGTAAGAGGGGTCATAGGGGACATCCTTGTTTCACCCCTGATCTTATTGGAAATGCTTCTAGCTAATCCCCATTACATATAATACTTGCTGATGGTTTTAGATAGATGTTACTTGCTATTTTAAGGAAGATTCCATTTATTCCTATACTTTCTAGTGTTTTTAACAGGAATGGGTGTCATTTTTTGTCAAAGGCTTTTTCTTCCTCTATTGGGATAATCATATGGTTTCTACTAGTTTTGTTGTTGATATGATTTATTATACTCATAGTTTTCCTAATATTGAACCATCCTTGCATTCCTGGAAAAAATCCTACTTGATAAAAGTGTATAATTCTCATGATAAGTTGCTGTAGTATTTTTGCTAATATTTTTGGGCTGATATTCATGAGGGAAATCAGTATTTTTTTTGTCTCTTCCCTATTTAGGTATCAGTAGCATATTTGTGTCATAAAAAGAATTTGGTAGGACTTCTTCAGTTTTCTCAAATAGTTTATAAAGTATTGGAATCAATTGCTCTTTAAATGTTTGATAGAATTCACTTGTAAAACCATCTGGCCCTGGAGATTTTTTTCCTAGGGTGTTCATTCATGGCCTGTTCAATTTCTTTTTCTGAGATGGGGTCATTTAAGTATTCTACTTTCTCTTCAATTAATCTGGGCAATTTATATTTTTGTAAATATTCATCCATTTCACTAAGATTATCAAATTTATGGGCACATAACTGGGCAAAATAATTCCTAATTATTGTTTTAATTTCCTCTTCATTGGAGGTAGAGTCACCCTTTTCATTTTTGATGCTGGTAATTTAGTTTTATTCATTCTTTTTTTATAAAATCGACTAAAGCTCTATCAATTTTATTGACTTTTTCATAATACCAGCTCTTAGTTTTATTTATTAGTTCAATGGTTTTCTTAATTTCAAATTTATTAATCTCTCCTTTGGTTTTCAGTATTTCTAATTTAATATTTAATTGGTCATTTACGATTTGTTCTTTTTCTAGCTTTTCAGTTGCATGCCCAATTTTATTGATCTTCACTTTATCTATTTTATTCATTTATGCATTCAGAGATACAAAACTTTGCCTAAGAACTTCTTTTGCTGCATCCTACAAGTTTTGGTATGTTGTCTTATTATTGTCATTCTCTTGAATGAAATTACTGATTGTTTCTATGATTTCTTGTTTGACCCATGCATTCTTTAGGATTAAATTATTTAGTTTCCAATTAGTTTTTAATCTATCTTTCCATGGCCCTTAATTACATATAATTTTTATTGCATCATGATCTGAAAAGGAAGCATTTAGTATTTCTGCCTTTCTGAACTGGATTGTAAGGTTTTTATACCCTAGTCCATAGTCTATTTTTGTGTATGTGCCATTTACCACTGAGAAGAAGGTATATTCCTTTTTATCCCCATTCAATTTTCTCTAGAGATCTATTATACCTATCCTCTTTAAAATTCTGTTCACCTCCTTAACTTCTTTCTTGTTTATTTTGAGGTTAGATTTATCAAGTTTAGAGAGGGGGAGATTGAGGTCCCACATTAGTATAGTTTTGCTATCTATTTCTTCCTCTAACTCCCTTAACTTCTCCTCTAGGAATTTGGATGCTATACAGTTTGGTACATATATGTTCAGTAATAATATTGCTTCATTGTCAATGGTGCCTTTTAGCAAGATATAGTTTCCTTCCTTTTCTCTTTTAATTAGATCTATTTTTGCTTTTGCTTTATGTAAGGATTGCTACCCCTGCTTTTATTTTTACTTTAGCTGAAGCATAATATGTTCTATTCCAGCCTTTTACCTTTAACCCATGTGTTTCCCTCTGTTTCAAATGTGTTTCTTTTAGACAACATTTTGTAGGATTGTGGTTTTTAATCCATTCTGCTATGGGCTTCTATTTTACGGGGGAGTTCTTCCCGTTCACATTTACACTTATGATTACTATCTGTGTCTTTCCCTCCATCCTATTCCCTCCCCTGTTTATGCTTTTATTTCTCCCTTCTCCTTTCACCTCCTTAAGGGTTTTCCTTTTGACCACTGCCTCTCTCAGTATTCCTTCCCTATGCACCTCCCTCCCTTTACCTACCCTCTCCCCTTCTAACAACCACCCCTTTTTTTTCTCCTTACCCCTCCTAGTGCCTGTAGAGCCTGATAGATTTTTTATGCTTAACAAGGTATGTTATTCTCTCCTTGAACCAAAACCAATGAAAGTCAAGCTCATACATTGTTCCTCTCTCTCTCTTCTTTCCTTCTACTATAATATATTTTTATGCCTCTTTGTGTGGCATAATTTACCCTTTTCTGCCTCCTCCTTTCCTCTTCTCCCATTATAGCTCCTTTTCTCCCTTTAATAGGGGTTTTTTAATCATCATTTTGGTTAGTTTTTACCCACACCCTCTATCTGTGGATAGCCCTTGTATGTGTCATCATGATTATACAATTCTCAATATTGACATGTATCAGCTTCCCATATAGGTATGTAAAGAGGTTGCTCTTATTGAATAATAATAATAAGTTATGTGTGTGTTTGGGTGTTTATGTGTATGTTTTCCCCATTTACCTTTTTATGTCTCTCTTGAGTCTTGTATTTGGAGATCAAATTTTCTACTGATTTCAGGCTTTTTCATCAGGAAGGTCTGGAAGTCCCTCATTTCATTGAATGACCTTCTTCTTGCCTAAAAGATTAGCTTAATTTTCCTGGATAGTTGATCCTTGGTTGTAGTCCTAGTTCTTTTGCCTTATAAAATATCATATTCCAATCCCTCTGATCTTTTTAATGTTGAAGCTGCTAGGTCCTGTGCGATCCTAACTCTGGTTCCACACTATTCAAACTGTTTCTTTCTTGCTGCCTGCAGTATTTTCTCCTTGATTTTATAGTTCTGGAATTTGGCTACAATAGTTCTTAGAGTTTTCAATTCGAGATCTCTTTCAGAAGATGTCTGGTGGATTTTTTTCTATAACTATTTTACCCTCTTGATTCTAGGGCCTTAGGGCAATTTTCCTTGATGAATTCTTGGAAAATGTTGTCTATGCCCTTTTTTTCATCATGGCTTTTTGGTAGACCAATAATTCTTAGATTATCTCTCCTGGATCTGTTCTCCAGGTCAGTTGTTTTTCCAATGAAATATTTTACATTTTCTTCTAATTTTTCATTCTTTAGGTCTATTTGACTGATTCATGATGTCTCATAGAGTCATTAGCTTCAAATTAACTGATTCTAATTTTTAGCAAATTATTTTCCTCATTTGTTTTTTGAAGTTCCTTTTCCATATGTTAAGATTTTGTTTTCAGGGAGTTCTTTTCTCCAGTTAGATTTTGCACCCCTTTTTCAATTTAACATATTTTGCTTTTAAAGGAACTGTTCAGTAAATTTTTCCCCCTATTTTAGCAAGAATAATTTTAAACTAATTAGTCAGTTTATTGGAGTCATGGTGGAGAAATGAAAACGGGAACTCACCTGGACTCCTCTGTGAATTCCTTCAATAACCTCTAAAAAGTGAATCTGAACAGATTTTAGAGTGGTAGAATCCACTGGGAGATGGAGCATGGCAGATTTTCAGTCCAGGAAGATGCACACATGGGACTGGGAAGGGGAAGCATGGAGCAGGGGCTGTACCAGTGCAGACCTGAGACCTGACCAGAACAAAGCCCAAGCAAACCCAGGTGAGCTGATTCATCCACTTCAGGGGCAATTCCCAGACCTCTCATCACAGGATGGGGGTCCTGTTTGAGGTGAGTAAAAGAAAGCACAAAGCCTGTGGCAGCAGCAGCTAATTCTGGGGCTACCAACCCACAGCCTGGATGTTTAAAAATCAACTACCTGAGCTCTTGGGAGCCAAGAGGGCAGAGTAAACCCTAGCCACTCCACTCCCTCTCTAAGACCCTGAAAACCCAGAGAATATTGCCTCAGGGCAAAATCCTGAAATAGCCCAACCCTAGGCAGCCTTGGGAGTCCTAGAGGAAGGGTATGTGTGTGGCTGTGCCAAGGCTAAGGTACACGGTGAGAGCTGTCACAGCAAGCCCCATCTCAGCTGACCAACAGGAGATCCTGAACCCCCCAGGGGTGGATCCAGAAAGAGCTAACACCAGAACCCCAGGTGTGCATTCATACAACAAAGGGAACCAGCAGACACCAGCACTGAAGGCCACCAGCAGCTGAGCCTGCTGGAGTTTCAACCTAGGAACTGGGAGGTAGAATCCTGAAGCAGCTAGACCATACCTTCCCCACACCTTACACTGTGAGCTTCAGAGTAACCTTGAGGCAGAAAGCCCTTTCCTTGGCCTCAGTCTAGACACTCAGAGGACACAGCACAAAAAGCCAATAACCAGGCCCCTAGCTCCTAGCATAAGAAGCATGGGTCAGAGCCCTCTATACCCTAGAAGCAGAAATCCACTTTAAAGGCCAGGAAATAGGCAGTAATAATGGGAAAGAAGTAATTTTCAAGAATGAAAATTATTGAGTCCTTTTATTGAGTGGGAAGAACCAAATCCACAAGAGGTCAGCATTGACTCTATACCCAATTCTAAAACCTCAACAGGAAATATGAACTGTTCTCAATCCCAGAAAGCGTTTTTGGAAGAGCTCAAAAGGGATTTTAAAAATCAAATTAGAGAGGTAGAAGAAAAACAATTCAAGTATCATGGAGCCACAGGATAACACAAGATTAAGCACCTTCTAAATTAAAGATTTAGAGGCTTATAATATGATATTCCAGAGGGAAGAAGAGCTAGGATTACAACCAAGAATCACCTACCCAATAGGCCAGAGCCAAGATGGCAGAGTAAAAGTAGGAACCTGTTTAAGCTCCCATACCAACCACTTTCGATACTTGTAAAATATGACTCTAAACAAATTTTAGAACTAGAGGAGCCACAAAGTGACAGAGAGAAACAAATCTCCCTCTGAAGGCAGCCTGGCAGGCCAACAGGAAGAGTCTGTCACACCAGTCTGGGAGCTGAGCTCAGTCCCACATGAGCTGTGTGTACCCAGACACAGGGCGGCCCCAACCAGAGGCACAGAATGGTCAGAGCAGACTTTAGGAGAGTGAATCACCAACAGCTGTGGAAGTTTACAGACTCCTCAACTCATAAATGATAAAGAAAAAGTAAAATGTCAGTGGGAAACTCTGTTGATCTAGGGTAAGAGAAGAGTAGAGTCAGGCCCTGCCCCCAGGGTGAGAGGTGGTGGAGGTATGGTGGCTGCAGCTGCTGCCACATGGCTGCCTCAAAAGCTCATCTTACCTGAAGATTGTAGGGGGACCAAGTGACCATTCAGAGGGTAATTACTCTTGCTTTGACCTGCTTGGATCTGGATCATGGTCTTGGGTGGTGGTCCTGGGGTGAAGAATGCTAGTGTGCCAGAGCTTGTGTTATCTGTAGAGAGAATGCCCTCCTCATAGCTCTGACAACAGTTTTGACAGCATTTGCAAAATCCCCAGCAATTTGGGATACAGCTCTCTCTTCTCTGGAAGCAGAGTTCTGCTGTGGCAAAGAGCTCAAAAGTTAAGTAATTGGCTAGCAAGATGAACAAACTGAGAAAGTGCAATCAGACCATAGAATCCTTTTTGGGGGACAAAAACGATCAAAACATGGAATCAAAAGAAGACAACAAAGTCAAAATATCTGCATCATAGGATTCCAAGAGAAATATAAACTGGTTATAGGCCATGGAGAAGCTCAAGAAGGATTTTGAAAATTAAGTAAGAGAAGTGGAGGAAAAATTGGGAAGAGAAATGAGAATGATGCAAGAAAATCATAAAAAGTGAGTCAACTGCCTGATGGAAGAAAATAACACTTTAAAAAATAGACTAACTCAAATGGCAAAAGAGTCCCAAAAAGCCAATGAAGAGAAGAATACCTTAAAAAGCCAAATTTTCCAGATGGAAAAGGAATTTCAAAAACTCACTGAAGAGAATAATTCCTTCAAAATTAGATTGGAGCAAATGAAAGCTAATGACTTAATGAGAAACCTAGATACTATAAAACAGATCCAAACAATGAAAAAATAGAAGGCAATGTGAAATATCTTATTGGAAAAACTATTGACCTGGAAAATAGATCCAGGAGAGATAATTTAAAAATTATCGGACTACCTGAAAGCCATGATCAAAAAAAGAGCCTAGAAATCATCCTTCAAGAAATTCTCAAGGAAAATTGCCCTGATATTCTAGAACCAGAGAGCAAAATAGAAATTGAAAGACTTCATTGATCTCCTCTTGAAAAAGATCCCCAAAAGAATTCCCTACCCAGCAAAACTGAGTATAATCCAATAAGGGGAAAAATGTATATTCAGTGAAATAGAGGATTTTCAAACATTCTTGATGAAAAGATCAAAGCTGAGTAGAAAATTTACCTTTCAAACACAACACTCAAAAGAAGCATATAAAGGTAAATAGGAAAGGAAAATGATAAGGGACTTATTAAACTATTTATATTTCTATAGGGGAAGACATTACTTGAGACATAAGAACTTTCTCATTATTATGGCAGTCAGAAAGAGTATATATAGATAGAGGGCACACATGTGAGTTGAATAATAAGGGATGATATCTAAAAATAATGAAATTAAAGCATCAGAGAGAAATGTGCTGGGAGAAAGGGAAAGGGAGAGGTGGAGTGAGCTAAATTATTTCACATAAAAGAGGCAAGAGAAAGCATTTGCAGTGGAGGAGAAGAAGGGGGATTGGCTCAAAGAGTAAATAACAAACACAATTAGATATAGAAACAGATTCTACACAGCAGGAAAGTAGGAGGGGAAGGGCATAAGAGAAGGGAGGCAGTGGTAGAAGGGAGGGCAGATTAGGGGAGTAGGTAGTCAGAAGCAAATACTTGGGGGAAATAGGGGAGAAGGAAATAATTGCAATAATAACTGTGGAAGAAAAATACTTTTTTCTAAGCAAGTTTCTCTGATAAATAACTCATTTCTCAAACATATAGAAAATTGAGTCAAATTTATAAAAAAGATAGGAGCCATTCAACAATTGATAAATGCCAAAAAGATATGAACAGTTTTCAGATTAAGTAATCAGTTATCTATAGCCATTTGAAAAAATATTCTACCTTATTATTGGTTGGAGAAATATAAATTAAAATCATTCTGAGGTACTCCTTCATACCTATTAGATTAATTAATAGAAAAGAGAAAGAAAATGAGCAATGTTGGAGGGGATGTGGGAAAAATAAGACATTAATGCATTGTAGGTGGAGTTGTGAATGAATTCAACCTTTTTGTAGAGCAATTTGGAACTCTGCCCAAAGGGCTATAAAACCATGCATACTTTTTGACCTGGCAATACCACTAGTAGGTCTGTATCATAAAAGAGATAAAAAACAAAAAGGAAAAGAATCTGTATGTACAAAATATTTATAGCAACTCTTTTCTGGTGACAAAGAAACATAAATTGAGGGGATGCCCATCAATTGGGAAATGGCTGAACAAGTTATATTATGTGATTATGATGGAATGATATTGTGTTATAAGAAATGATGAATAGGATATTTTCAGAAAACCTAGAAAGACTTACATGACCTGATTCAAAGTGAAATGCACGGTGTACAAAGTAACAACAATATTATAAGATGATCAGCTGTGAATGACAACTAATCTCAGCAATAAAATAATCCAAGACAACTCTGAAGGACTTATGGTGAAAAATGCTATACATCCCCAGAGAAAGAAGTGATTGGTGTCTGAATACAGTTTAAAGCATATTTTTAAATTTTCTTTATTTTTCATGAGGTTTTATTTGGTCTGTTTTCTTTCACAACATGACAAATATGTACATATTTTGTATATTATACACAAGTATAACCTATATCAAATTGCTTACCTTCTCAAAGGGGAAGGAGGAAGGAAGAGAATTTGGAACTCAAAGTTTTAAAAAGTAATGTTCACTTTTTTCTGCATGTAACTGGGGAAAAATAAAATGCCAAATAAGTTTTTAAAAATAAATATTATTTTGTCTGCTCACTGAAACAGTATTTTACTGGAGTATAATCTCCATTATTTTAGTATCTTTAGAAACTTCAAGCATACTTTATTAAAATGAAGATAATTATGAAAATCAGATTAAGAATCATGATTTTTTGTCTTTTTAAAATTTTTAAATGTTATATATTATATTTTGAACTCAAGAAATAAAACAAGCATTTCTATAATATAGTAGAATAGGAAAAAAAGGAATTGCATATGAAACTGCAAACCAATTATATACGACTTGTTATTCCTTTTAAATATATAATAAAGTTATCATGTAACTTTTCTTTTTTTTTCATCCTCCCCCTTTCTAGACAAGGCTACCATTAGACACAAACATGTACACACACACACAATCATTCTATACATACTTCTATTTATCAGTTCTTTTTCTGGTTGCAGATTGTATCTTCCGTCATATGTCCTTTATGCTTAATTAATTTATTTATAATAGTCAAAATGACTTAGTTGCTCAAAGTTGTTCTTAAAACAATATTGTTGTTACTCTATGCAACATTCTCTTGGTCTGCTCATTTCACTCATTTCTTTCAAGTCTGTTTTTTTTTTAAACTCATTTCTTATTGCACAGTATTATTCTATCATGATCATATATTGTACTTTTTATTATTTTTTTATCCACATAAGCAGAAACTTAAGCAGCTGGTGGTTCAATGGATAGAGCACTGAACCTGGAATGAGGAAGACCTGAATTCAAACTCTGACTCAGACATTTCCTAGCTGTGGGGTTCTGGCCAAATCACTTAACCACTGACTGCCTGACAAAACGATCCACTGGAGAAGGAAAAAGCAAAGCACTCCAGTATCTTCGCCAAGAAAACCACATGGACAGCTATGGTCTTTGGGGTCCTGAAGAGTCAGACACAACTGAGCAACAAGGAAAACAAAAGCGTAAACTATTAATAGCTAACTAGATTTTTTTAAAGTCCTTTTTCCAGTACTACCTGGTAGACATCAAATTTTTGCCTTTTGTCTCTCATCTAGAAAATGAAGTACTATATCTATAAAATATCAAAACACATATAAACCACAACTAGATTCAGGGAGATGGGATTGTTTTTGCATCTGTGGCATTCAGTCCAGGGATGTCCTTGTAAGAAGATTGGGGGCTCTCAACCCATAATTCTTTCATTCCCTCAAATGTAATATCAAATGTACAATTTAATATTATGAATAGTTCCAAGAATTTTAATCAGCATCTGGAGCGCTTTGCCATTTCCTTTTCCAGTGAATGATTTTGTCAGGCAATCCATTTTGTGACTCTTTTTTTTTTTCTAATTTTTAAATATATATTTTATTTTCCCTCCAATTATATTCCCTTCAATTAAAACAATTTTTTAAACTTTTTACTTCAATTTCCAAATTCTATTCCTCCTCCATTCCTTTCCTCCCCACTCCCTGAAATGGTAAGCAACTAGATATAAGTTATATATGTTCAATCATGGAAAAGATTTCCATATTAGTTTTTTCAATATGGAAACGATTTCCATATTAGTTGTTTTGTACAAGAAAACAGAAAGATGAATCTAGATTTAGGCAGAGATTCATAAGTGCCCAAAATTTAGACTAACAATAAAGGGATGGTGGTGATGGTGGTGGTGGTTGTTGTATATAATGAGCTGCATAAGATACATATACTATAAAAGGATATAATCAACAGAACTGATGCTAGAAGAGCTATTCTAAGAGTAAATCCCCATTCCTTACTTTGGCTTGGTGGTTTCTGAGTGGTTGTGAGTGAGTGCTGTAACTTAACTTAAATTAAATTAACTGTAACCAAACTGGATGTGTTTTCAACCATTGCTGATTAAGATACCACGGAATCTTCCCTTTCTTTCCCTTTATTACCAAAAGAACCTTCTCTTCTTACTCAAATGAATCTCTTATCTCAGTAAATAAGAAGTCCTCTCCAACAATTCATTTATGTTTGTCCAATCTGTGCAGTCAATTATGGATTCAAAGCATTTGTTAAGTGCTTATTATGTGCCTGCCACTGTGTACTAAGCATTAGGGATGCAAAGAAAGCAAAAACACCAGCCTTACTCATAAGGCAATCAATCACATTCCAATTGAGGAGACAATAGGTAACTCTGTGTGTGTCCTCCCATTAATGACCTGAACATGCTGGATGTCTTCTTTATCAAGACATCTTGCATATCTCAAAGAAAAAGGAAAAATAGATTCAAGTGACTTGAATCAGACTCAGTCTGGAATTCAATGTGGTTTGATCCTTGAACCAGTACACAGAGAAGCTTCTAGCTTTAAGTGCCTGTGGCCTTATGATTTCAGTAGGACTTTTAAAGGTTCTTGATTAAATTTTTTTGCTTAGTATTATTACTTAAATGTGCCATGATCAGAAGCAAGGTATTGTCCAGAAATATATTTATATTGATAATCTTGAAATAAATGAAACCAAGTGTCAGATAAACCAGAAGATATAAAAAAAATTGTAGCTAAGTAGATAGATGGCTCATAGCTCACTCTCTCATGAGACTGTGGAGAGTCTCATAAGGTATTATTGGTTTTATTGTGCAATCAATGATGCAACAATAAGCATCATTTCACAGAACACTTGACTGTCTTCAGGCAATACTCAACAAGCACTTATTCTGCACACTTACTGAGTTAGGTGCTAGAGATAAGAAGGCAAAGATGGCAGTCACTGTTGTCAAGGAGTTTATTTTGTCTTGGGAGAGAAAAATGTGCATATACAATAAAATCAATACAATGAAATACTGAGCTAAAGTCAAGAACTATCTCCCTGTTTTCTTGTACAAAACAACTAATATGGAAATGTTTTACATGATTGCACATGTATAACCTATATCTAATTGCTTACCATCTCAGGAATGGGATAAATTTGGAAATAAAAACTTAAGTTTAAAAATTATTTTAACAAGCAATTGGGAAAAATAAAATATATGTTGAAAAATAGAAAGAGGAGTCACAGAATGCATTGCCTGACAAAAGGATCCACTGTAGAAGGACATTTTTGTTGGTAGGGGCGCTACTAGCTAGGGTGAAATCAGGAAAGGCATAATATAGGAGGCAGAGCTTGATCTGATCATTTTTTTTTAGAAATTAGGAATTCTAAGAGGTAGAGTGTGCCCTCAGAGTGTTTCTGATGAGGGTCAGTCAGTTACCATTTATTAATCCCTTCCAATGTGCTTAGTGGGTAAGCCCTCTGAGAAGATAATTTTAGTGTGTGTGCTAACAACTTTTGCATGGCTTAAATAAAACCTAACCAGATTCTCCATATGATATCAACATACCCTTAAAGTAACTGATGTCTACACAAAAGTAGGCACAGCAGAGGGAGACAAAAACTATTTAGGAAAATATAAATATGGGATTATATTTGTAAAGTACTTTGTAGACCTTGAAGCTCAATGTAAATGTTATCTATTAAAATGTTCAGGAGTAAAAAAATAAAAATAAAAAGAGGCCAAAATTTGCAGATTACTCAGAATTTTCACTCCTGATCAGGGAACCAGTGACAATAAGTATGACAATCTTATTTGCAAAAGATTATAGGAGAGGGTAGCATGATAGAGTGTCTAACACTTTGCATTTAGAGGACTTGAGTTATGATCCTGACTTTCTCTTATTACCTGGATGACCTTGGATACATCACTAAAACTTTTCTGGGTCTGTTTCCTCATTTGTAAAGTGAGAGAACTGAACTAGATGGCCTCTCAAGTCCCTTCCAGCTCTAAATCTGTTGTCCTCTGAGAAAGGATTGCAAGCTTTATTGTTTTACAAAACAACCAATAGTGGTTCAGGAAGAAAATGTGTGTACAGAGAGTTTTGCCTGACTTCCAAATAAATCAGATCATACCAAGCATATTTGTAGATAAAACAGGAAATTTTGGAGCCTTGAAATGGAAAATATATGGCATCATTTCTATAGTGATCCTTTCTCATTATTGATAGTAACAGAATTTCCACATCTGTATCCTATTGTCTAAGAATTTGATCTATTTTGTAAGGGAATTACAATGGCATTTTCAGCTGACATTGGGAAGACTTGATCTGATAACAAATGTACAGAATAAATTTGCACTGGTAGTGACATAGCGTTAAAAGATTTTGAGGGACTGTATTTTTTTTAAAAAGATATTGCAAAGAAAGGGAGTTTCCAAAAGAACATAAAAGATCAAGGAAAATGCTTCACAAAAATAGTAACAATAACAATATAAGAAGGAAATATCAGCATATGCTTAATTGTACATTTCTGTAAAGGTTTTTGAGCATGGTCTTTGAACACATATCTTTGAAAAAATGAGAAAGGAAAAGGTATGTTTTTCTAAGTGTTTTCTGAAAACTATAATTGTCCATTAGTTGATAAATGTATGTGTAAAAATATATGTTCCCACCCTGTTGTCTCTTATTTGTTGAAGTTTTAAAAACCTTACTTGATTACTAAAACAAAATATGTAGATTCAAAGGTTTTTTTTTTTTTTATCACAAAAGGTGTTTTTCACGCTGTACAGATTCACCTATTAAGATAACTTTTTGTCATTGAATCTCTGAGTCCCAAGAGACCTCAGTGGCTATCCAGTCAAATTCATACCTGAATGTAAGTTTTTTTTTCTACATTATAACCACCAAATATTAGTCAAGCTTTGCCTTGAATGGGGTGCCCTCTATTTTCAAATTCAGTCCAATTCATGTCTGGATAGGTCTAATGGTTAGGAAATTCTTCATCATGCCAAACTAAAATCTGCCTCCACAGTTTCTAATCCAAACCAATTTAATCCAATCCAATAAATATTTTTCTCTGTGAGAATCAGTAAGTGTGCAAACACAAAATGAAAAAATAATCCCTCCCCTCAAGGAGCTTACACTCTAAAGGGATATAGCATGTAAACAGATAAGTATATGGAGTGTTTTTAAGAGAAAGAGAGGGAGACTAGGAAAGACTCCTTAAAGATACAGCATTTAGGATAATCCTTGAGTGATACTATGGATTCTGAGGATAAGATAAGAAGAAATCAGTAAAAAGGGGAGGAATTTATGCAAATATACTGGCAGAATGTGAGATGTTGAGATAAGGGAGTAGCAAATAGGCCTATTTGGCTGAGATATAGAATGTGGCCTAGAAAGGTAGGCTAGAGCAAGGCTGTAAAGTGCTTTAAATGCAAAGTTGAAGAAATTGCATTTGATCCTATCCCTAACCCTAGCCTACACACATCAGGGAACCACTGTGAAAATTCTTGAGTAAAGAACCTGCATGACTAAAAGGATAGTAGTGTATAGAGTGCTTTACATATAGACTTTATTTTGATCGTCACAACTACCCTTTGAGGGTGGTGCTGTTATCCCCATTTTACAATTGAAGAAATGAAGGCTGAGACATAAAGTTCCTTGTCCAGGGTTACACAGCTTTTAAATTCTATAAGATTCTAGAAATACAAGTGAGAAATAGAAGGGGCCTTCAAAGTCATCTAGTTCAACTCTGAGGACCAGAATGGTTAAGTGACTTGCCCAAAGACACATACGTATTAACTGGAATAATAAGTTTTTAAATCCAGGTCCTTCAAAATTTGCTTATGGTATAGTATAATCTTTGGTCCTTTTCTGTCATACTTGCTTTTAAAAATTAATTAATTAATTTTATTTTTAATTTATAGAATAAAACAAGCATTTCCATAATATAGTATAATTGTTTTAAAGATTGCTTTTTAATATTCTGAATTCAGCTGCTAGGATTCTTTATTTTTTTTCCGAGGGGGCATATTTGTAAAGTAGTGCCTTGTATTTATTATTTAGAATTTTTACTTTAATTTTTTAAACAATTTCTAGTCCTTAATATCTCTGTCCCAATGTTCTCTGAATTTCCTTAGCATCTGGGATTGAAGCTGCATGTATACATTTAATCCAATAACAATTATAACTGAAAGCAATTAGAGGAAACAAAATGGACAGAAAACCTAAAGGGACAAAAAGGCACAGTGAATATGGGGTCAGCCTTAATATCAGGAAGACCTGGATGGATCACTTTTCACATGTACTGACTCTGTGGTTCTGGGCTGAGTCAATCACTTGACCTTTAAATAATCCAGAAATCTCTCAAACCATAAATTGTAGAACTGTCACTAATTTTCTTTGTTGGAAGGATTTATTCACTGACATTTATATAGCATTTTAAAGTTCTTAGATTACTTCACATAGATTATCTCATTTGAGCCTCACAACAATCCTTTGAGGTAGTTAATGCATATGTGTCTTAATACCTCTATTGTACAAATGAGAAAACGGAGAGTCAAAGAGGTTAGAGCAGTTTACCTATGGTTGCACATCTAGGAAATATCAAAAGCAAGATTTTGACAAGAGATTGTCTACCGTTAAGGCTAGGATGTTTTGTACTATGCCATAGAGACCTTCCAAAAATAATACAGATTAGATTATACTTTGTCCTTCCCCCACATTTAAGAGCAGTGTTTGATAAATTACTCCAATATTTTAGGAATGTGTAATTTTTATGGATGTGCCTACTTCCTCTACTGGTAAAGATTTTAGCTCCTTTCTTTTGAAGTAGACAGTTTTCATGAATTGTTATGGTGGGTAAAAAAATGACCCAGGGGTTTTCTTTTTTAAACTTAATAAGGCTTGTTGTAAGAGTCAAAACATACAGTTCATTTCCGGGCCTATAATAAAAATCTTTGCAGCTTGTAGGACCCACCAAGACTGGTGTGCTGCTAGGAGGCATTGACATAGGATCTGATGATAGGTGGTCATCTTGTGAATTATTGAGTTTGAGTCTAATTCTGAGCAATGATAAATTTATAAATATGTGGAGAATTCTCAAATAGAAGGCTTGGGCTGATATATATTTGCTTTTGCAATAGACCTCTATGGGACATATGGAATGTCCCAAAAGTCTTAGTGAAATTGTAAAACTTTAAGGTATCAAAGCTTAAAACTGTACTAAGACTTTTGGGACACCTTGTACAAAACATAAAATCCTAAAATTTCTGACAAGTAATTTTTTAGTTTACACAATAACCACTAGGGTGTAGAGATAGTTCAAGGAATTCAAGAGAGATCACAAGAAAAGCAGAACAATACCACTATCATTCATTTAAACAACTGGAGGAACAAGATTCTGTTTAAAATGTTCCAAAGGCATCATCCTAAAATAGACACTGGCAACTCAATACTGTGAAATTTCTTCTTTTCTAGAGGGCAGTAGAATAATAGAGTGCCTCCAGCTAAGGCTAATTAGTCTGTTTTGGTTACCATAGGAATTAGTTTTGTCAGCTGTCATAGAGGATGGTGACTAAAACTCATTAAAAATTGTAGCTTTCTCCCACACTGTAGGTACAGAGTTCAGATGTCTTTCTCTATCATGACCGTAGTAGACACAATGAGGAAAGGTGCTTCTGAAAATATTTTGTCAGCTTAGCACTGTGTTGAGATTTTAAAATTGAAAACATATTTCTGAAAATAAATCAGAGATCTTTGGGGTATAGTTTAAAATTAGGCTTTTGTGATAGTCCTTAACACTAGTGTAACTTATAAAAACCATTGACATGCAAGGAGAATTCTTTATGAAATATCATTGCAAAAAAAAAAAAACCCAACCCACAAGAACCTTATTCGTAAGCCTGTAATTTTTACAGTTTTTAAGCATGCTACAAAAAAAAATTATATTTGACTAACACCACAAAATGAGAAGCAAAGTTTCATTATGCTAGTCAAACACAGCATGCCACTGTTAACATTTAATATCATGAGTCCATGTTCTGAATTAGACTATTGGGGATCTCATAGACTCTAGGCTCAGGTAACTGTTGGAGAGGCATTTAAATAAATGGGTTAAGAAATATGTGAAGAACTGTCACTGGGAAAGAAATTGTAGTATGGATAAAAGTAGGGATTTCTTAAATTTTTAATTTTAACAAGCAAAGGAAAGAGTTGAGAATGTTAGTACTGAAGTGTGGAGAAATCTTCAGCAACAACTCTTTCTTCTTCAAATCTATAACTTTGGACCTTGTATTGCATTGTTCTGGGGAGTGATTTCTATGTCACTTCTTGTTGGAATAGCCTCTAATTGATCTCTCTGCTTACGGCCTCTCCCCTCTCCATTTCTCCCTCCTGACAGCTGTTAGAATAATCTTCCTAAGGCACCATGACCATGTCAATTCATTGCTAAACAATAATAATAATAATAATAATAACATTTATGTAGTTATTACTTATAAGTATTACCTCATTTGATTCTCACAACCACCCTGGAAGATAGGTACTATATTTTTCTCATTTTACAAGTGAGGAAATCAAAGTGAATGCAGATTAAGTGACTTGCCCAGAGTCTCACAGGTAGTAAGTATTTGAGGCTGCATTTGAACTCAGGTATTCCTGACTCTGGGCCTTTGCTTTTTCCATTGTACTTTCTACCTTCAGTGGCTCCCTATTATCTATAAGATAAAATAGGAACTCTTTGACCTGTCATTTAAAACCCTCCACAGCTTGATTCCAGACTGCTTTTACAGCCTTAATCCATGTTACTCTTTTTTTTTCCCCAGAGTCTGCATTCCACCCTAACTGGAATGTTTGCAGCTTCCCAGTCTTGCCTGTGATCTTTCACATTCTTTGCTGCAATTGACTCCTTTCTAATCTCGGCATTTTTAGTTATTCTCTCCCTTCACAATTTAGCTCAGGTGCTACCTCCTTCACAAAGCTTTACCTCATCTCCCCAAATGAAAGTGTTCTCTCTCTCCTCCCATTTTCCTACAACTCTTTGCTCGGGTTCTTTCTTTACACTCCTATGCTGAATTGTAGCTTGTGCCTAGGTCGTCTGCCATGTAATAGAATTTAAGTACTTTCAGGGTAAGGCTGCATCATATTTATTGGACATTACAATTAAATCATTGTAAATAAACATCAATAAACATTTGCCAAATTAAATTGAATTGCTTGGTGGTGGTGAGATAGTTGAGCTGGAGAGGGTGAAGGAGGGTTAGGGCTGGTTTCCTTTTACTTGCCACACAAACAGGAAAAATTAAAAGATCAACTGTGCCTCTCCTCTCACTCAGTTTCTTGCTGGGTAACTTAGCCAATGAGTTAATGAGTGAGAAGTGGTGAGACATCTGGGAAACATTCTCCCCACAAACATGCAACAGACATTTAATAAAATTTTATAAATGTTTTTAATGAAATATACAATATACCATATAAATATATTTTTAAAAAAATATACCATAGCAGGTACTTGGAATCAAGAAGACCCGAGTTCAAATGTTGCCTCTGTAATCTAATGCCAAGGAAAGGCAACTTCCCAAGGTTCAGAATACCAGCATAGGTGCTCTCCATTTTATTCAGTGACAAATTAAGAACAGAGAAGATCAAAATATGACATCATTCAAAATACAGCATTTACTAAGTGTGATTAAATAATCTCCAAGTACTACCCCACCCCAGGACCTTACATTCATTCAATCAATTACAAAGTCCCTGTTCTAAATACTACTCCACCCCTAGGCTATACCTTCATTTAGTCTATCACAAAGCCCCTCTTCTCAAATGGAGATCAGTTTCCAATCATAAGTAAAGTACATTCATTTGTTCAATCAAAGAACACAAAAAGGTCAAAAGTTCCCCACCCCTGGATCACAATTGATCCAGAGTTACAACAAGCTTAAGCACAGCATTTAATACCCAAAGGGAGGTCTTTTGTTCATCTTGACCCAAGGCAAGTTCTCAGCAATCTTTGTTCCTGGGGAGACAAAGCTTAGCAAGGCCACAAGATACATTGCCAGTCTCTTCATTAATTCATCCTCTGTCTGCAGAACAGTCCTAGCACCCCTGAAAACATTAGCAAAACCCTCTCCCAGGATTTCTGTAAACATACAACAAGAAAATCCTTCTTCAGGGCTTCTGAACCAACAGAAAGGTTCCCAGACCCCTGCAACAACAGCACTGTCCTTCACCAGTGGACAGTATTCACTCTCTGTCTGCAGGACAGTCTCAGGGCTTCTTAACCAAAAGCCAGGTTCCAGGACTTCTTCAACAACCGAACTGTCTTTCACCAGTGGACAAATCTGGCAAAACAACATCAAAACAGACAAAGTACCAGCAAAACAGCCATGTCTCCTCAGTCCTTGGCAGCTCTGGAGGCAGGTCTCAAAAGTCCAGGGCAATTCAAAGTGGCCCTCAGCAATCCTCTCAGTCTCTCTCTGCCTCCAAAGGTGCTGCTTCCAAAAAGTTCTTCTGCCTCTCTCCTGACTCTCTCCAAACTACATCACCAGCTCCTCCCAGTTCGGACTTTCTTTTCACTTCAACAAGTCCATCCCAAAGGTGGGATTAACAAGCTCTGGGTTTTAACACAATCAAACCAAAAACCAAGTCAAAACAGGGGAATCTTTATATTCTATTACTATCACAGCCTCATATATTTATTATGGTTTTTTTTTTTTAAGTAAGTCACTCATCCTCAATTTTTTCATTTATAAAATTTAGACTTGATGGCCTCTAAAGTCCCTTCCAACCCTAAATCTATGATTATATTATTTGCTGCATTTAAAAATTAAGTAAATATTTTGTTAGTGCTCTTTTTTACATTGCTGTCTCTTTAAAATTACTTTTCTCCCCCTCCCCAATAAAACCTGCACTCCTCGAAAGAAAGAAATATAGATAAACAAAACATAATGGTATACTGAAATATTCCTCCTCTATATCCATCACCATTCTGCTATAAGGAGAAAGACATACCTTATCAGAAGTTCAGCAAAAGCACAGTTAGTGTATTGACCAGCCAATGTCTCCCTCTGTTAAAATATATTTTACATTTTTGTTTTCATTGTAAATTTTTTATCATTTTTCTCACTTTGATCTGCATACTCCCAAATTTCTATTGATTTTCCCAATACAATAGGATTCCTTTATGTTCATTTACTACAATATGGTTGGCTATTCTACAATTTATAGACACCCATATAGTTTTCAATTCACAAAAATGTGTTGCTATGAATATTTCTGGACATTTAGGCCATTTCTTTCTGTGTTGATTTCCTAAAAATCTTTACATCTCAGTTGACCTTGAGTCATTTACCTCAATATGCAACCAGGAAACAGACAGAGATTTTTTTTTACTTTTTAGTGTACTCTCTGTCTTCCTAAAAAGATTACAGAAGCAGTATGGAATAGAGACTAAATTACTGGATTGGGTGTTAGGAAGCCTTGGGTTTGGCTCATATACTTACTAGCTCTTTGATCCTGGGTGGGTTATTTAACCTCTTTTGACCTTGGCTTCCTTATCTTCAAAATGAAGGTGATGATATAGCACCTGCCTCACAAGGTTGTTGTATGATCAATGGAGATGTGTGCAAAGCACTTTGTAAATCTTAAAATGGTATGTTAATATCGGCTATACATTCTCCTTAATTCCTTGAGGACAGAAATGCTTTCATTTTTGTCTTTGTATTTCCCTGGTGGAAGTTATTTGAAAAAATACAAATGGGGTGGCTAAGTGGTACGATGAATAGAGCACCTAGAGCACTGGCCCTGGGGTCAGGAGGACCAGAGTTCAAATCTGGCCCCAGGCACATAACACTTACTAGCTTGGAGACCTTGGGCCCTGCCTTCCCCCCACCAAAAAGAAAAAAAAAAGAAAAAGAAACCTCATTTGAACTTAAGTCCTCCTGACTCCAGGGCCTGAGCTCTATTCACTGGACCACCTAGCTCTTTTTCCACTGGTTTCTTTTTAATTTTGATTGTTGTGCTTGTATGAAACGCAGTGAAGTTCTTGAATTTCTCATTAGTACCTTATCTCAACCTCCTGTGATTAGTTATCTTTGTATTGACCATATTTCATTGTTTAAATTCTCTCAAATACAATGCTTTCATTTTTTCTCCTTTGCTGAGTACAAATGACCTATGATGTTAAGTTGTTCTATTTTTGCCTGGTTCTTTAATAGAGTAGCCCATGGCACTACCATCTGCAAAGGTGGTAGGTAGTGGGAGTGGGGGGAGGGAAGAATGGTATAGATTCAGATCTCTGTGCATGGCCATGCACAGAGGGACTGGACTTTGCAGTGACCTGTTTAATCACTAAGGGAAGTTGCCAGATGTTTCATTATTCCAGCATCCACTGCTAATGACACAGGAAGGTGTGTGTATTTATCAGCCTTCCTTTCTAACTGATGGTCTGATGAGTCAGAACAAACTAGCACCTGTTCAGGGACTATATGGAGGGCACAATGTGGAGTGGTGAACAAAATTAGAGAGCTGGAATCATTCCTTCATTTTGCTGCCCTGGATGATTAAGTAGTAAGTTGACTTTCATTGCCTAATAACAAAGGATTCTTTAGGAAAACTATTTGAGAGCTATAAACCTGCAAAGCAGACTTGTGAAAAGAATTAGTTTTTAAAGTAATTCTAAAGTCATTTAGACTTTTTTTCTCTTAAAAAAAATGTTCCATTTCTTCTTTTCCCTCCCTTCCTCCTTTCTTTTCTTTCTTTCTTGTTGCTTCTTTCAATTCATTCCTTCTGTTCTGGTTCTTCTAATCACTCAGGTAGATCTGAGTGGGTGGACACTGCTGTTGTTTACCTTCTAAAGCTATCAGTCTCACACTGGTGAATCTAAAGTGAAATAAGCTTACCTTATTTTCTTCTTTCAAAAGAATAAAAAACCTATTTGTTACAAACATGAGAATTCTAAGGACCATCAAACTAGGAAACATCTGTAATCTTTGTAATCCCTACACTATTCTAGGCAATGTTTAATATTCTTTTCTTCCTTTCATCAGAAAGTAGCCAAGCAAATCTCCTCTCTGGAACAACTGCATTGATATTTGAGCGTGGACATATTTATACCTTGGGGCTTCCACCAAGTCACATCCTGGATCCCCCAGACAAAACTGCTCTAGGGTAAAGGTATTCTGAACCTCCAGCACTCAAAACTTTAATCCTGAGCCCCTACCAATGTGTTTTCCTTTGGCAAGTCAGTTGGAAGGTTTGATTGAAAAAAGCATAGTAAGAGGAGTTACAAACAAAAATTTCCTCCCTTGGGCAGCTAGGTGGCACCAGGAATAGAGTGTGGGTCCTGAAGTCAGGAGGACCTTAGTTCAAATATGACCTCAGACATTTTACACTTAACTAGCTTTGTGATCTTGGGCAAGTCACTTAACCCCAATTGCCTTGCCTTCACCCCCCCCCCTTCAAAAAATATTTCCTCCCTAAACCTGGAGCTAAATCAGTGTTGTATTGATGTAATGTAATGCCAAGGAAAAGCAACTTCCCAAGGTTCAGAATACCAGCATAGGTGCTCTCCATTTTATTCAGTGACAAACCAAGAACAGAGAAGGTCAAAACATGGCATCATTCAAAATACAGCATTTACTAAGGGTGATTAAATAATCTCCAAGTACTACCCCACCCCAGAACCTTCTAATCATTCAATCAATTACAAAGTCCCTGTTCTAAATACTACTCCACCCCTAGGCTATACCTTCATTTAGTCCACCACAAAGCCCCTCTTCTCAAATGGAGATTAGTTTCCAAACATAAGTAAAGTACCTTCATTTGTTCAATCACAGAGCACAAAAAGGTCAAAAGTTCCCCACCCCTGGATCACAATTGAATCTACCCCAGAGTTACATCAAGTATAAACACAGCACTTAATACCCAAATGGAGGTCTTTTGACACGAGGCAAGTTCTCAGCAATCTTAGTTCCTGGGGAGACAAGGCTTAGCAAGGCCACAAGATACATTGCCAGTCTCTTCATTAATTCATCCTCTGTCTGCAGAACAGTCCTAGAACCCCTGAAAGCATTAGCAAAACCCTCTCCCAGGATTTCTGTAAACATACAACAAGAAAATCCTTCTTCAGGGCTTCTGAACCAACAGAAAGGTTCCAAGACCCCTGCAACAACAGCATTGTCCTTCACCAGTGGACTGAATTCACTCTCTGTCTGCAAGACAGTCTCAGGAGCTCTTAGCCAACAGCCAGGTTACAGGACTTCTTCAACAAAAGGACTGTCTTTCACCAGTGGACAAATCTGGCAAAACAACATCAAAACAGACAGACAAAGTACCAGCAAAACAGCCATGTCTCCTCAGTCCTTGGCAGCTCAGGGGGCAGGTTTCAAAAGTCCAGGGCAATTCAAAGTGGCCCCCAGCAATTCTCTCAGTCTCTGTCTCTGCCTCCACGAAGGTGCTGCTTCCAAAAAGTTCTTCTGCCTCTCTCTGGTCTCTCCAAATCTACGTCACCAGCTCCTCCCAGTTCAGGACTCTCTTTTCACATCAACAAGTCCATCCCACAGGTGGGATTAACAAGCTCTGGGTTTTAACACAATCAGTTTGAAAACCAAGCCAATACAGGGGGATCTTTATATTCCATTACTATCACAATTGAAGGGAATTAGTACACTGGAAGATAATGTCAAGACACAAAATGTTGCTGACAGTGTAATATTATGGGCCAAACCTAATCAGATCAAATTTTATATAAATATCTAGTACTATACTTGCCTTCTGGAAAAAAAAATCAACAAACTACTACACAAATAGAGAAAAGAGGAGACAGAAAAAAATAACCATTCCTATGAAGGAAATCTATACATTTTAGTGAACTGTGAGATTATCAGTATGATAACAGTCACAAAAGTTAATGGAAAATTAGATTGCATTGAGATACACAGATTGAAGAATAAGGAAGTTGATAGACTCTCACTGTTCTCATTCCTAGTTAGATCATATCTAGAGAATTACATTCTGGGTGCCACATTTTAGGAAGAGATTAGACTGGAGATCATGGAATAAGAAGAGTGGTTGGGGAACTGGTTATGTATAGGTGGAAGAAGAGAAGAGGGGGAGTGTCGGTATGTGATGTTTATTTTTTCCCAAGTGTTGAGTTTGTCACATTGAAGAGAAATTAAATTTGTTATACTTGGTACCAGAGGAGAGAACAAAGAATAGACAGTGTAGAAGGTAAAGAGAGGCAGATTTAGGTTCAAAGCAAAGAAATTTGTGAAAAAAATAGAGACATACTGAAATGATATAACATAGAAGGTAGTATGTTCATCAATACTAGAGGTTTTACAGGGGAGACTAGATGACCGATTGTCAGATATTGTAGAGGCAATTCTTATTTCATAATGATTTAGACTAAATGGCCTCTGAGTTCCATGCAGTACTAATTTTGTTACTTTAGGATTCTTCAAATAATGCAGTATAAATCAGCAAAATGTTTACAATTCAGGGTAATAAAACACACAAAAAAATTTAAAACAGAAATTAATAGGGTCCTCCAAAAAGAACCTCAGAAAACAAGAAGAGATGTAAGATATATCTGTTAGGTGTTTTTGTTCAAATTCCACAGAGAGAAACTGACTTATGGACAACTGTTGGCCTTCATTGTGGAGACAAAGAATCTGAGATACCTGGTTCTTTGGGAGCCTTAATCTGATATGAAGTTTTTCCAACTACTTTTTTTCTAAAACATTTCATAAAGGATATAGTTCAGAGCATGATTCTTTTATAGCAATCTACAACATTGGGAACATGTAATTTTAAAATGATAACTTTTCCAAATAAAGCCAGCATTCCTTTCTGTTTAATTCCCTTTAGTCAGACTAATTCTTCTTGTACATGATAGCTTTGACAGGCAAATCCGGTTAATTTTAATTTAAATATTCATTTCTGGAGGAACTCATGATTAGCTCATCAATCTGTATCCTACTCTGATGATGCAAGCTATAAACTTATAATGCCATTGGAACAATTTCAACTAATGTGTTCCAAAATCCCTCCAGATTTTCTGAAGTAGAGTGTTCAGTTGAGAAGGGCATCAGAAAATTGGAGCATGTCCAAAAGCAGGTAACAAAGATGATGAAGCATCTAGAAATTATGAGATATGAGAAATGGTTAAGAAAATTGGTGATATATAAACTGAAAGGAAAAGACTTTGTGGGAGATGATGATAGTTTTTTTTTAAAACTATTGTATTTATTCTGTGTAGCTCCACAGAGTAGAATTAACACAATTGGTTGGAACTTAGAGGAAACTGATTTTTTACATAATGTAGAGAAGAGCTTTCTAACTATTAGAGCCATTCAGAGATGGGGTGAGTTGCCTCATGAATAGACAGTATCCAAGCCAAATGGCTACTTGTCAGAAATCTGGAAGGAATTGCTGCATTGGCTGGGGCGGGGGCGGGGGGAGTTATATTGGATTATCTTTAAGGTTTCTTTACACTCTAAGACTTTATGATTATTTCATAGTGAAAATATCAGATAATTTACATCTTTTTAATAATTATTGTTATTAGTAGGTATACCCAAAACTAAATAAAATGATGAGGCACTAAAAGAAAAACAATGTATTTCCTCCAGAGCTAAAGACTTAAAAAAAAAACTCTTTTAATGCTTCAACTATCTTTAGTGGTGAGTGATTCTCTAATGATGAGCATCAAACATTTTTTTTTTTGCTTCCAGTGGACAGTTCCATGAATTTCATCCAAGATTTCAAAAAATATTCTTAGATCTTGATGATCCCCAAACTTATTCTGGTTCTTAGGCAATAGATATTCTATGTTTGGGCCTCTGCTTGAAGTCTTTCTAGTTTAGGAACTGTAAGGGTTTAGGCTAATCTGATAAAGTTTCATGAGAAGACAGGGCCTTGGAATGGGACTACAGAAGATTTTTTTTTACCAATAAAATTCTCAATGAATAATTTGTGTATGATATATGAAATTGAATTATCTAATTAAAATATTAATTTACTTTTCCTAAATATATTTGTGCGACAATACTACAATTTATCCTTACTTAATCTATATGAAAGTACTATTTTTGCCTCCCTCCCACTTGAATTTAAATGAAACATTATGAGATAAATTTTTTGAGATGCATGAATCAAAAGTGTTTAAAGTATTCTATTAAGTACCCAAGTCTTTGGAGTCAATTCTCTCAGGACTTCAGTTTTCTCACCTCTAAAAGATGAGGTTCCTTCCATTTCTAAACATATGAGTCTACTAGATTTAATTAAACTCAAAGGCATATTTTACCATATTGGATTCTCAATTCCATTATGACAGTCATAGTTGTCAAAATGGCATAATGGGGTCAAACTGTAAGAGACAAATGGCATTAACTGGGAAAATGAGCTGTTTTGAATTTTCTAATTATTTCAGTTACAAGATCATATTGTTTGTTATTATCTTGAAGTAGATTCTTCAGGTTAATACTAAAAGAGAACATAAAACTGAAAAATAAGTGATTTGAGTCTAGAATTTCTACAATATAATATTTAGTTACATTATTCTAGAAAGTTTTTTTGCATTGATACCTTAAAAATTGAAACATTCCATTTTGACAAAATAAAAGGAACAATAACATTTACCTTGGAGTAAATATGTTCTTCCTTAGAAATCTCTAAGTCATGGAATTCATTACTTATGATAATTTTGGAACTGGTACTATTCTTAAAATATAATATCCTAGAAATGTAATAAAAAATTATGGTAAAGATGTAATTCTGAAATATAGAAGAAGATTTAAATGAACAGTTCTATGTTTGAGCAAATTTTAAAATTTAACTCTTTAAAAATGATTGATGCCCAAAATGCCTTTGTTTTACAGTCTAGCTAATTAGATAAACTATTTGAAAGATAAAAATGCTGTTATGAAAAGGATTGAAAGCTTTGACAATTACTTTTGTTTCATAACTTTTGAAAGTAAAGCTTTAAAATCAGGGTTCTTAATCTGGAATCCACAGTGAGAATTTCAGTGGGAAAAAAATACATCTTATTTTACTTCTACCTTAAATTTAACATTTCTTTAATAATGAATGATGAAAATAGGAAAGATGCATTATTCTGAGAAGGGGTCCATGGGTTTCATTAGCCTGCTAAAGGGGTCCATGGCACAAAAAAAGATTAACAACTCTCATTTAAAACATTGATTTTCTTGATAAAATGATTAGAGATACTGGCAACCTATGCTACAGTTATAGAGAATTATTTGATCAAACCAGACTAATGAGTTCTCAATAATTAAGTCACAGACATTCACATAATTTTTTTTTCTATTCAGCTTTCTTTAATGAAGCGCTTTTCTGACTTGAGATATAGAACTAAATAATCCCTTGAACCTCCTCAGAACATAGACAGCTAAGATTAATCATATATATATACATATATATATATGTATAATTGAAGGCCAGTCTTGAAGGTAGAATAAAAAAGAAAATATGTCTTGGTTGCTGAGATACATTAAGGTTTTGTAATTGAAAATGTATAAAAATGTATGATCAGAGCAGCCATCAAAAAGGTCTATTTCTTTTTTTTGTCTTTGTACATTTAATGCCTAGCATAGTGCTTTTTACATGGTTGGTTGGTTGTACTTTGTTCCTGAAGAGGACTAAAATGACATCACTGTAATAGAGTCAAGTTTCAGTGTGTCTGACTGTGGCTGATCAGACCAATATGAGCTCTGACTACTCTACCACAGGTTGGGCACAAATAGTTTGTGAGAACATTTTGGGTGGATACTCTAAATGTTTGCATCCTGTGTTTACTTTGAGCTGCTTCAATTCTGCTTTGCTCATAGAGCACAGTACCTTCTCTGATGTAGGCATGTGTACTGAGTAGTCCTATGCCAGTGTCTCCCATGTCACACAATCAGCTCCAAAGTTCTTAAGAGAGATCTTGAGAGTTTTTTTGTATCACTTCTTCAGACCACCATATGAAAACTTGCCCTGTGTGAGTTCTCCATAAAATAGTCTTTTTGGCAAGTTTACGTTTTGTATTCAAACTACATGGCCAGACCATTGGAGTTGTGCTCTCTGAAGCAGAATTTGAATGCTTGGCAGTTTAGTTCAAGTAAGGACCTCAGTGTCTGGTACCTTATCCTTCCAGGTGATCTTCAGAATCTTCCTAATACAATTAAATGGAAGCAGTTTGATTTCCTGGCATGACGCTGGTATACTGTCCAAGTTTCACAGGCATACAGCAATGAGGTCAGCACAACGGTTCTATAGACCTTTACATAGTAGGTGGTTAAGAAGAGTATTTTGAAAAGGACTTTCCTCAAGATGGTCCAGTGAGTGAAAAGTTTTTTTTTTAAAGTTCTCAAAAATACTTAAATAAGAATAGCAAAGAAGACTGGCCTGAACAATGACCAAGCAATCCCAGGAGAGATGACAGTAGTTACATTGTGCCAGCACAGAACTGCACAAAATTGATAGCCACCCTCTGTAGGTACTAGGGAAAGGGTATAGCCATGAAAAATCTGGCTGGAAGCATGGTTTGCAAAATCCTTCCAGGATCCAGAAAATCCTAGAGTCCCAAATTGTGTGCCATGGAAAGAGAGATGAGAACATGGAGTAAGGTTCATTTAAGTATACCTAGACCCTTTAGTTGTTGTGTTCTGACCCCAGAGTAGAACTCAGAATTTGGATCAGTTGGACTGCAGTCAGAGAGTATCCTGGATCAGATTGCGTGCTATAAATTACCCCTGGCAAACCACATGAATTCAAATTTGTTCTTTTAAACCATCTTGATGCAGCTCTGGCCATCTATTCCCGAGGCCTTTGAAGAACCCATTGTTCATTTACCAGATAGAAGACAATACAGTTTAGAACCAGAAAAAGGGTCTAATCATTCTATTGTGCAGAGTAAACTCTTAGGGCTGAGTCAGTTTGGGTGACTCCATTCTGGCAGTTACCTGCATAAGATGGTGGGGTGGGCATGCTCCCTAAACACATCTCTTCACGATTTTTTATGCCAATCCAAATGTATGAAAGTTGTCTTCTCCTATCTATAAAAGGCAGAATACAGCTCTAATTAAGGCTGGCCAACCCAATGCCTACTACCTTGGCATATTGAATATACTCATTTTAACTTTCTTTTGCTGAGTTTGCTTCATTAATGAAGGGAAAGCCCCAACAAAGATGTCTTTTTAACAATTTTGTTGAGCCAGGCAGGATGAGAATTCACCTGTGATGTGACAGTCATTAAGAGAGCTTACTCCAGCTGGTACTTGAACCTTTCTCCCCAGCAGTCCCAAGCAGTTAGTCAGCCATGAAGTGGTCAGAGAATTAAACTCCTCAAATTCAGGAAGGATAAGGAGAAATAGGTCCCAAAAAACAAACAAACAAGTGATTCTTTCTTATTTGTACATGCCATGCACAGAAGAGGGAAGGGCGAGTATCTGGTCTTTCTTTAGCAGTAGAAGTGTTATCAAGGGACCAAATTGCAAAGAAGAGGAATACTGGTATTGCTATGGAATTGGGAGGAGCAAGCCTCTTGCCAACTCCTGCTACTCAAGCAAGATGTTCAGAGAAAAGGAAAAGTGCCCATTTGACGAGGAATACCCAAATCTTGAGCAGTAGAAATCTTGAGTGATTTTAACTGGACTCAGGATGTAGATAATTGTAGAAAGCAAATTTAACCAAATGAGTATGAGACCTTTGTTTTTGTCAACTGTACATGCTAAAAACCAGACTTGAAACATTATAGCCTAGGCAAATGGATCTGTGGTATTGTTGGGTTGAACTTTAAAACCAAAACTGCCCTTCAGTACCATGTCCATACAATCCACATTTCTCATGAAAAACAGAATCATGGAATCCCTACTCCCACCCAATAAAAAAGAGCTTCTGAGTATTAAAAATACAGAGAGTGATACATGACTCTTGGAAAAGTGAGGCATGGGTTCTAACCCTTTTAAAGTTGCTATTGGAATCTTTGTTAATGGGTGGGAAGGACCTGTTCTGTTGAGTCCATTATTCACTAAGGGGTAGGTTAGAAAAGAAAAGTTGTTTGGGCTCATTGGGTTTTGATGGGGGCTTCTACTTCAAAAGTTCTCTAGTGCCCACAAAGTCTTTTTACCTTGGAGAACTTTGGCGAGGCAAATACCTAGTTAACCATAACTGTGTGGAAAACTAATAAAATCTCAAACCAACTCTCCCAGCTGGCAGTAACATTAAACAGGAATTTACTCTAATTGACCTTTTTTGATTAGACTTACTATCCGAGATGAAAAGGAAAATTGGGGAATTCTTCCTCTTTACTTTCACAGCTGTTGCCAGCTTGGAGATTAGAGATAAAAGCAGAAAAGAAAAAGGTGGAAATGTTTTTCCTGGTTTGTAGAAATTTATGACATAAAAAACTTATTAGTGAAAGCTTGTTAACAATCTCAGAAAATATTCGATCAAGTTATAACATTTGCCAGATGAAAACTCTTTGAAATAAATTTGCAGCATGAAATTGTTTGAGTATTGTATGCTAATGCTCTGTCCTTGAAAAGACATTTGAAGGGCATATTCCAATCCTTAGAGCTTTTTTAAAATTTATTTTTAGTTTTCAACATTCATTTTTTACAAGATTTTGAGTTACAAATTTTCTCTCTGTCTTTCCCCTACCCCCACCCCAAGATAGCAAACCTACTGAATACCCCTTCCCCAAATCTGCTTTCTCGTATATCCTCCACCATGCACCTTCTAATTTTCTAGCAGGGCAAGATGGATTTCTATAACTGAGTGCCTGTATATCTTATTGCCCAGTTGCATGTAAAAAACATGTTTTTTTAAAAAAAATATTTGTTTTTAAAACTTTGACTTACAGATTCCTTCCCTTCTTCCCTCCTCACCCACCCCCACTGCGAAGATAAGCAAATCAATATAGGTTGTACATGTGTAGTTACACAAAATGTTTCCATAATAGTTATATTGTGAAAGACTGAATATATTTCCTTCCATGTTATCCCACCTTCCATTTATTCTATTTTCTACTTTGACCCTGTCTCTTTTCAAAAGTATGTGCTTGTAACTTCTCTTTTCCCCAAATTGCCCTCCCTTCTATTATACCCCCTGTAATGCCAAGCACGTGCAGCTTTCCAGAGGACTGCTGCTGTGAACAGCTTCAAGCTTCTGATTACACAGTATAGTGAACTCTCTATTTATTCAGTAACAAACTAAGACAAAACATTCACAGAAAATCACAGTACAACATTGACAATGTTATGGCATAACAACTTATCACTAAAATGGCCACATAGTATTCACCAAAGTGATCACATAGTTTAAAGCAAAAGATAACATTCATTTAGTAACACAATCATTTAGTAAGTCCTTAATTCAATCATCCTTAAGGAGGCAAGCCTCCTTAATTGACACAAAGTACAAAGGTCAAAGTCCTCCACCCCCTAGGTCACATAGTCTTAATCTCTTCAATCAGAAAGTTCTCTTTCTTCTTAATTGGTGAAGTCCTTAACTCAATCATCTAAAATATAAAGGTCAGAGTTCTCTACCCCTAGGCCACAGTGAGTCATTATTTTCTCATTTTGCATTAAATACCTAAGGAGAGGTCTTTTCACCTTGACTCAGCTTCCATGGTTCCTCTTCCATGGTAACAGCTGCTGCCTGAATCTATCCAACTGCCATCTGAATTCAAAGGCAGACAGCTCTCAGTTATTTGTCCAGCTTCTTGTGCAGTTCCTGTTCCATATTGAATCTCACAGTGTCTGTTCCACCTCAAGTCCTTCCCAGTTTCTGTTCCTGGAAAGACAAAGCTTAGTCTCATGAGTTAGCAATGATTGTTTTTCCATGTAGGAATGTAAATAGTTCAATTTTAATAAGTTCCTTATGATTTTTTCCTGTTTACCTTTTCATGCTTTTGTTGCTTTTTGTATTTGAAAGTCAAATTTTCTGTTCAGCTCTGTTTTTTTCATCAAGAATACTTGAAAGTCCTCTATTGAATGACCATATGTTTCCCTGAAACATTATACTCAGTTTTGCTAGGTAGGTGATTCTTGGTTTTAATCCTAGCTTCTTTGATCTCTGGAATATCATATTCCAAGCCCTTCAATCCCTCGATGTAGAAGCTGCCAGATCCTGTGTTATCCTGATTGTGTTTCCACAATATTTAAATTGTTTCTTCCTGATAGTTTGACATATTTTCTCCTTGATGTGGGAATTCTGGAATTTGGCTATTATATTCCTAGGCATTATCTTTTTGGGATCTTTTTCTAGAGGTAATCAGTGAATTCTGTCAATTTCTATTTTGCCCTCTGGTTCCAGAATATCAGGGTAATTTTCCTTGAGAATTTCTTGAAGGATGATTTCTAGGCCCTTTTTTTGATCATGGTGCTCAGGTAGTCCAATAGCTGTTAAATGATCTCTCCTGGATCTATTTTCTAGGTCAGTGGTTTTTCCAATGAGATATTTCACATTGCCTTCTATTTTTTCATTTGTTTGTATCTGTTTTATAGTATCTTGATTTCTCATAAAGTCATTAGATTCCATTTGCTCCAATCTAGTTTTGAAGCAATTATTCTCTTTAGTGAGTTTTTGAAATTCCTTTTCCATCTGGCAAATGCCAGATTTAATTGCCTCTTTAAGGCATTCTTCTCCTTATTGGCTTTTTGGGCCTCTTTTGCCATTTGAGTTAGTCTATTTTTTAAGGTGTTATTTTTCTCGGTATTTTTTGGGCTCTCCTTTAGCTGACTGTTGACTCTCTTGCCATGATTTTCTTGCATCATTCTTATTTCTCTTCCCAATTTTTCCTCCACTTCTCATACTTGATTTTCAAAATCCTTCTTGAGCTCCTCCATGGCCTGTAATCAATTCACATTTTTCTTGGAAGCTTTTGATGCAGGAGTTTTGACTTCATTGACTTTTCTAGTTCCATGTTTTAATCCTTTTTGTCCCCAAAAAGGGATTCTATGGTCTGATTGTGATTCTTCTACTTGCTTATCTTGCCAGCCAATTACTTGACTTTTGAGCGCCTTGCCATGGTAGAACTCTGCTTCCAGAGTGTCGAGAACTGTGTCCCAAATCACTGGGGTTTTTGCAAATGTTGTCAGAAGTCTGAGGAAGTCACCCTCTATACAGCTATCACACGCTCGGGCACACTGACATTTCTCACCCCAGGACTACCACACAAGACCATGATCCAGATCCAAGCAGGTCAAAGCAAGAGTGATTACCTTCTGAATGGTTGCTTGGGCCCCCTACAATTTGCAGGCCAGGAGCTCTGAAGGCAGCCATGTGGCAGCAGCTGTAGCTGCCACACCTCCACCACCTTTTGCCCCAGGGGCAGGGGCTAGACTGCACTCTTCTGTCATCTGGTTCCAACAAAGTTCCCCACTGACCTTTTACTTTCTCTTTGTCATTAATGGGTTGGGAAGTCTGTAAACTGCCACAACTGCTAGTGATTCACTCTCCTGAAGTCTGTTCTGGCCAGTCTGTGCCACTGGTCAGGGCTGCCCCAGGACTGGGACCACAGAGCTCATGTGGAACTGTGGGAGATTTGTTTCTTTCTGTCACTTTGTGGGTTCTGTAGCTCTACAATCTATTTAAAGTCATACTTTACAAGTATTGGATGTGGTTAGAGTAGGAGCTCAGAAAAATTTCCTGTTTTTACTTCACCATCTTGGCTCTGCCCCCCTCCTTAGAGCTTTGTGGACTCCAAAATGAGTAGGATGGAATGTAAGATTGCCACAATGGGTCTTTGAAAGTAAGATAACTGAAAGTAATGGGCTCTAAAATTTGACATTCTGGAAGTTTATGGCTTTAAAAAAAAATAGAGATTTTGAATGTTATCATTAGTAATTGTAAATCCAGATTTGATTGCATTTGGTTGGAGTTTGTCCTGAAGCTAAAATATATTGTGATTTAATTTATTTAATTATTAATTAATTAATTTAATTGAGAAGCATCATCCTATTAGGATAATTGTGGTAAATCAGGACTTAATGCAACATACATTTGCTATTTGGCATTAGGGTAATATGATTGTGAAATGTATGGACCAGGAAAACCTGAGTTCAAATTCAGTACCAGAAATTTTTTAGCTGTATGTGTTTGCCTCAGTTTCCCTCCCTTGTAAAATGGAATAATGAAGCACCTTCCCCCTAGGATTGTTTTGGAGATCAAATGAAATAAATTTTAAAGTGCTTTG
Source organism: Petaurus breviceps papuanus (assembly GCF_028583685.1). Lineage (NCBI taxonomy): Eukaryota > Metazoa > Chordata > Mammalia > Diprotodontia > Petauridae > Petaurus > Petaurus breviceps. The sequence continues at coordinate 28,157,005 of NW_027186523.1, forward strand.
CACAGTTCCTGACACATGGTAACCACTGCATAAATATTAGCTATTGTATTTATATTAAGTGTAAGTAGTCTGTACTTGTTTTAATGGTGATTAGTATAGGCCAGATTGCTAGATGGTGGCTTTCTATTTTTAAAGGATTTGGAGATGCTTTAAAATGAATTGATATTATTTGACTGACAAAAAGTTTTGTGTTATGTGTTTTAGAAATTCATGATACTGTTTATATAATTGCTTAACCTTCTAAATTTCTTGTATTGTGAAATTTTGGAAATCCTTATATCAGAAATAGTTAGAAAAGTAACTTCTTAAATCTGGATGCAGTTATATATGAATTTAGCTGTTAAAAATGTGGTCAAAATATTTGAAAACTGTTAAATATTTAATTGGGGATATTTTGTTTTAAAATGGATGATAATTTACTGTTGGGGGAACAAGTAGCAATGATCTCTTATATTGTTGTCTGTGAAGTTTTGGGGATTTTTTATTCAGTCAGGCTCATAAGATATTATCAGCCCTGCTGACAGAATGCTGTAAATTGCTAAAGTAACGAAGTGTGAGAAACTAGAATCATTTATAGTTAAAGTGGGAGACTCATAAGTTTACTTATAGTAAAGAGTGAGATTTATCTGAGATTATTTGACTATCACTTATGAAAATTATAAAATTGTATGTGTTAATAAGTAATATATGTTGAAATTACATCTTTGAAACAACTTAATAACAACAGACCTTATATTCAAACATTTAATTTTTACCTTAGGAATCAATAGGCAGTATTACTCAGATTTGTTAGTCTGGAGATTTACACTAGCTATCATTGTCTGGAGGTCTGAGTAAACTATCATTTATTTACTATACATGTGAAACTCTAGAATGTAATTATTATTAATTTGTAAATGAAGAATAAATAAAATGTCCTTTTTGTGCTCATTGTCAACTGTTATTAAATATGAGAAAATTTACAATAACCTAGCACTCAGTTGTGATTAGTGAAGTTTGCTATTTGAGAAAAAAAATCTTGGCATTGTAATTTGAGGTTGTTCAGTGTTTTGATTTCAGGTATGCTTGTCTGAATTGTCATAAAGTCAGCAGTCCACCATTTAAGGGGAATGCCATGTGCTGTCCAAAGGGAGAGTGATCAGAGCTGCTACAGGTGGATGAACATCCTTTGCAAAAGTTGAGGGGATGACCTTGTATAGGCAAAGATAGGATCCTCTTGACTCAATTTCCCACTGTGCTTTTTCCTTTCTGAAAAGAAATCTTTCCCACCAGGTTAATTCTGCGCTTGGCTTTGATACCCCATGACTACTGTGGAGCTTTACTGTGTGTAATACTGTTAACTATGCCTGGTATTAAACAGAGGTAAGGGAGTTTTTCACTTATTAGAGCTTATGTTAGATCAGTTGGTGCCCTTGAAGTAACAGTCTTAATATTGTCATAAAAGACCTTTCCTTCTCCTTTAATAGAAAATGTCTATAATCAGGGGGGTTAACAGTAGAAGTTTTTGCCATTGCAATACTACATTTATTAATTAAGAGACTAATATAAAAACATTTGAGTTACTATGATAGAATGTAAGAAGCAAAAAATCTTAGTATAGTCAATTCCTTATCCTAAGTACCTAAGAACATGAGTTCTTAGGATTGACATCTACTTGCTAAATAGTTATATGTTTAAGTATAAGATTAGTTCTTTGAAGTATCTCTTTATTTCAGGATGATATAGGGAAACACACAAACACACGTATGCACATACATTATATATATGCACACATACATATACATATATGCACACACTATATAGATATATCAATATCTGTCTATCTATCTATCTATCTATCTATCTATCTATCTATCTATCTATCTATCTCCTCAAAGTGTGTGTATGGGGTGGGAGAATAAGACAAAGATGTAAAAGTTTTTTTTCTAATTAAATTGAATAGCAAATTTTGAGGATAAAACAGAATTAGACTTTTCTTTGACAATATATGATTAGCTTCAAAATGTTGTTAGTGGGGTAAACAGAATGTTTTAGCAATATATTCTCCAAATTGGATTAAGGATTTTATATAGAAATTTTGATGAGGACAGATTTTAGTAACAACTGGGAGGATCAGAGTACTTCATGTAAAAGACAGCAATTTAACTGGGGTTTAATACCTTTGGATTCTGAGAGGCCTAAGTAAGGGGATTTCGAAGACAACTCTGCAGTCACAGAGGTAGGAAACGTGCTGTTAAATATGGGAAATAATGGGTAGGAAAATTTGTCTGGAAATTAGAGTGTTTTTGTGGGAGTTATGTGAAATCAGTTTGTAAATATATGTAGTCTTACTAAAAATTTCACTAGCCAAAAAACAAGAAGAAATCAGTCAGTGCTCATGACCAATATGCATAAGCAAAGCAGACATTCAGGGCTTGCTAGTTGGGAAAAATGATATTTCATCTTTAACTTAGTTTTTGTTCTCACTCAAATCCATTTGCACTGTAATCCAATGACCTGCTTGGGAATATTTCACCCTAGGCTGGAGAATTATTCATGACTAAAGGTGTTTATTCAATCTAGTCTGCTCCATTCTGAAAATTCAGAGGTTCTCAACATGTGGTCCAAGAGAACCTTTCAGGAGTCTGCAAAGTCCAATACATTTTTATAATAAATCTTTCCAACTACATAGCTGTATAAGCCTGGAATTTTCTTCATTTGTTTCAACCAAAAAAATCCTTATCACAACATATTGAATGCAAAAGCAGATATGAGCTGTCTTTTAAAGAGACTGGAAAAAAAAGAAGTAAAATTATGCTACTTTTCTCACTAATTTTTTTTACTTTGGAAAATATAACTTTTAAAAATAAAATGCATATTAACATGTAATAGGTAAATCATTGCTATTTTAAATGGATAAATATTTTTAAAACATTATAGATATAACCCATCAAATAAAAGTTTTTTGGGTCTTCAGCAATTTTATATATCTTTTTAAAAAAATCATTATTAATTTTTCTTTTCTTTTTCTTTTTTAAATTTTATGTTTATATTTAATTTACAACATTCATTTCCACAAGATTTTGAGTTACAAAATTTCTCCCTGTCTTTCCCCTACCCTCCACCCCATAACAGTGATCCCACTGAATATTCCCTCCCCCAATCTGCTCTCTCCTATATCCTCCGTCATTCCCCCTCCAACTTTCCAGTAGAGCAAGATGGATCTCCATACACCAGTGCCTGTATATCTTATTTCCCAGTGCATGTAAAAAATAGTAACAATTAAAAATGTTTTTAAACATATGATTTTAAAACTTTGAATTCCAAATTCTTTCCCTTCTTCCCTCTTCACTCACCCTTCCTGGGAAGATAAGCAATTCAATATAGGTTGTATATGTGTAGTTATGCAAAATATTTCCATAGTGGATGTATTGTGAAAGACTGACTATATTTCCCTTCCTCCTATCCCACCCCCACTTGTTTTATTTTCTACTTTGACCCTGTCCCTTTTCAAAAGTGTGTGCTTCTAACTACCCTCCCCCCAATCTGCCCTCCCTTCTATCATCCTCCCTTTTATCCTCTTCCCCCCTACTTTCCTGTAGGGTAAGATGTCCAATTAAGAGTGTATGTTATTCCTTCCTTAAGCTAAATTCAGTGAGAGTAAGGTTGACCCATCCCCTTTTGCCTTTCTGTTCTTCCCCTCCATTGTAACAGTTTTCCCTTGCCTCTTTTATATGAGATAATTTACCCTATTCTGTCTATCCCTATCTACTCTCATTATATTCCTCTCTCACCTCTTAATTTTATTTTTAAAATATCATCCCTTCCTATTCTAATTGATTCTCTGCCCTCTGTCTATGTATATCTGTACACATACATACACACACTCACATATGTATTCATATGCACATATACTCTCCTACATAGATGTATATATGTGTGTATACATATATATATTTATATTCCCTTCAACTATCCTCATACTGAGAAAAGTTTCATAAGTTACAATCATAGTTTTTCCATGTAGGAATGAAAATGGTTCAACTTTGATAAGTTCCTTATTTTTTTTCCCTGTTTAACTTCTCATGCTTCTCTTGCTTCTTGTATCTGAATGTCAAATTTTCTATTCAACCCGGGTATTTTTTTATCAAGAATGCTTGAAAGTCCTCTATTTCATTGAATGACCATATTTTGCGCTGAAACATTATACTCAGTTTTGCTGGGTAGGTGATTCTTGATTTTAATCCTAGCTCCTTTGACCTTTGGAATATTATATTCCAAGCCCTTCAATACCTTAATGTAGAAGCTGCTAGATCTTGTGTTATCCTGATTGTGTTTCCACAGTATTCAAATTGTTTTTTATTGGCTATTTGCAATATTTTCTCCTTGATTTGGGAACTCCAGAACCTGGCTATAACATTCCAAGGAGTTTGCTTTTAGGGATCTTTTTCAAGAGATGATCAGTGAATTTTTTCAATTTCTATTTAGCCCTCTGCTTCTAAAATATCAGGGTAATTTTCCTTGAGAATTTCTTGAAGGATGATTTCTAGGTTCTTTTTTTTGATCATGGCTTTCAGGTGGTGTAATAATTTTAAAATTATCTCTCCTGTATCTATTTTCCAGGTCAGTGGTTTTTCCAGTGAGGCATTTCACATTGCCTTCTATTTTTCCATTTCTTTGGATCTGTTTAATAGTATCTTGATTTTTATAAAGTCATTAGCTTCCATTTGCTCTAATCTAATTCTGAAAGAATTATTCTCTTCAGTCAGCTTTTGAAATTCTTTTTCCATCTGGCAAATTCAGCTTTTTAAGGCATTCTTCTCCTAATTGGCTTTTTGGGCCTCTTTTGTAATTTAAGTTACTCTATTTTTCAAGGTGTTATTTTCTTCAGTGAGGTCATTGACTCACTTTTCATGATTTTCTTGCATCATTCTCATTTCTCTTCCCAATTTTTCCTATACTTCTCTTACTTGGTTTTCAAAATCCTTCTTGAATTTTTCTATGGCCTGTAACCAGTTCATATTTTTCTTGGAAGCTTTTGGTGCAGGAGTTCTGACTTTGTTGTCTTCCTCCTGTCCCATGCTTTGATCCTTTTTGTCCCCAAAATAGGAATCTGTTTGACTGCTGTGCTTGCTTTGTTTCCTTTGCTTGCTCTTGTTGCCACTCAATTACTTGGCTTTTGAGCTTTTTGCCACAGTAGAACTCTGCTTCCAGAGAGGAGAGCTTTGTACCAAATTGCTTGGGTTTTTGCAGCTGCTAAACTATTAGTTGTGTGCTCTCTCTGAAGCCTCCTCAGGTTCTGGCACCTGGTCACACACCCCAGGACAGGACTAAGATCCAGATCCAAGCAGGTTGAAATAAGAGCAATTGCCCCTCAGAATGGTTGCTTGGTCCCCCTACAATCTGCAGGCTAAGAGCTCTGAAGCAGTGACCAGATGAAAGCTCCAGGGCCATTGCAACTCTGCCACTTCTGACTCTGGGGGAAGAGGCTGGACCATGTCTTCCCCCCAAGTTCCAATAGAGTTCTACACTGACCTTTTACTTTATCTTTGGCATTTTTGGTGTGATAATTCTGGAAACCATCACAGCTGCTGGTGATCCACTCTCCTGACATTTTCTGCAGCCATTGGTTGTGGCCACCCTGGGGCTAAAAGCACAGGCTCAGGCAGGGCTGGGCTCGGCTCCCAGGGTGTTTCAATGGACCCTTCCTGCAGGCCTGCTGGGCTGCCTTCAGTGGGAGGTTTGTTTCTCTCTGTCACTTTGTGGGTTCTGTAGCTCTAAAGTTTGTTTTCAAGTCATATTTTGTAGGTATTTGAGGTGGTTGTGGGGGGAGCCCACGAACTTTTCCTGCTTCTAAGTCTCCATTTTGGCTCTGCTGCCTCGTCTTCAGCAATTTTAAAAGTATGAAGAGATCCAAAGACCAGAAATTTTGAGAACTCTTGTGACAGGGTATAAGAGCTAGAACTTCTCCCTTGTAAGAACAGTCTGAGAACTCTTTGATCACTGCTACCACATTCAATGATGCCAGAAAGATTGCCCCCAGAATGTTTATATAATAGCTATATGATTTAAGGTTAGATGTTCCCAAGCTCTCTGATGGTCTGGGAATGACTTTTTTTGCATTACCAGACTTTGTCAAAATACCTGCTACACAGAAGTGCTTAATAAGTGCTGGTTGAGGAACTGATTTTTTACCTGGAGAAAAAGTAAGCAAATGACACAAGGCCATTGTTCTCTACTCACAAAATGTACAATATCCACTTTTATTATGCTCATCTATTAGCAGCATTGTTTATTTTTTTTTCTTGCTATGATCTTTTAAGGTTATTTGTGGTACCAGAAGTATGGAAAGTACACGAGTCCTACCTATGCATTTGATAGATAAGTAGATAGTAATTTGAATGGATCAACAAATAGTTAAGGAGTCCCTGTTGTGTCACTGTTGTTGTGTTAATACAAATAGGTTTAAGACAGAGCCCTACTCTAAAAGCAAATCTGGTTGAGGAGACAGTCAAAACATGAAACATTGCATGACAATAAAAGACTTAAATTGAAATAAGTTGATGAGAACAATAGAAGGGCTTTTACAAGACCTAGTATGACTCTATGCAAAATTAGTTATGTGAAAAATAATTGCCATAGAGCCTAACAGGAAAAAGAGAATGGAAAAGGAGTATAATGAGGCTGTATATTATCACCTTATTTATTTATTTAACTTACATACAAAATACAACATGCAGAATTCCAGGCTGGATGAATCCAAAGCTGGAATTAAGGTTGCCAGGAGAAATATCAACAATTCCAGATATGCAGATGATAACACTTTGATGGCAGAAATTGAAGAGCAATTAAAAAGCCTCTTGATGAGGGTGAAAGAAAAGATTGTAAAAGCTGAATTGAAATTTAATATAAAAATCCCCAAGAACTAAAATCTTAAGATCATGGCAGTTGGTCCCATTACTTCCTAGCAAATAGAGGAAGAGGAAATGGAAGCAGTGTCAGATTTTACATTCTTGAGCTCAAAGATCACTGTAGACAGTGACTGCAGCCATGAAATTAAAAGACACTTGCTCCTTAGAATGAAAGCTATGGAAAATATAGTCAACATACTAAAAAACAGAGGTATCACTTTGACAATAAAGGTCTGTATAGTCAAAAGCTAGTTTTTCTAGTAGTGATGTATGACAATGAGACTTGGACTATAAGAAAAAATTGAGCACCACAGATTTTTGAATTTTGGTGCTGCAGAAGACTTTTGAGAGTCATTTGGATAGTGAGGAGATCAAATCAGTCAATGCTTGAAGAAATTAATTCAGCTCATTCTTTGGAAGGACAAATACTGAAGCTGAAACTTAAATACTTTGCCACGTATTAGAAGACAGCTCATTGGAAAAGATCCTACTGTTGGGAAAGATTGAAGACAAAAGGAGAAAGGGGTAGCACAGGATGCGATGGAAAGAGTAAAATGGAAGCAATAGAGATGATCTTGGACAGACTTTGGGAGGTAGTGGAGGATAGAAGGGCCTGGCATACTCTGGTCTAAGAGGTCATGAAAAGTCAGAAATGGCTCAATGACTGACAACAAAAACAATATTTATATTAAATCAGAACACAGATAATAAGCAAGCCAATTAGACTTTCAGAACTTGAGAGCTTAATATATCATGATTTGTTTATATTGACATTTTTTTTCTTCATAAGAAGTAGTTAAAAATAAAAAGAATCAACATTTTCCCACTGTATTATTGGGTTCATGGGGTGACAGTAGGGAGGAAATTTTGGAAATATTCTAAAGTAAGATGGAGGTAAAATGTAAGCAATTTATTGAAATGTGTCAACTTTGTTTAAAGTGTAGTTAGACTTTGATCTAATAAATAATTTGATCTAATTCTTTTATTAGAAAGATATGTGAGAGAAGACTATAAGTAGAAAATGCAATAGCATGAAACAAGTTCTGAGATAGATCTACACCAAAAAAAAGAGAGAGAGAGGAAGGGGGAAGGGCATGATGAGAGGATCAAAACACATACATTCTCTGGGATATGTTATGGGAACAAAAGTTCAATCTTCATAATGCTTTCTAGGGGACTGCAGCTTATGAATTTTATAAGTAGAAATATGTTAAATAAGGTCAATATTGCCTTGTGGAGATTTGTCTGGGAGTTTTCCAGTGAGTATTGAACGTGAGATGTTAAATGAAATGTTATGTTAGCACCTTTGTGCAAACATTATCTAAGCTTTCTGGAGAGATCATCAGTCTGACATTGACAATGAAACATAGCATTTGAAGCCTTCCTCTCACTCCCAGGAGCTCTAAAAGCTATTGCTTCTGCAATGGAAGAGAATTATTCCTGAAGAAAATTAGGAGCAACAAATAGTGGCAGGCAAGAGAAATACAACGCACGACTAGGAATGAGCAACCTCCAACTGCTATAACTGTCTCTGTGCACTCAGATACCTGAATGGATATGAGATGTTGGTGTGTATCCCTCCCCGATTCAATGGGAAAGCACTGAATAAGCTCCATATGTAAGTCACACACTGTGCTAAATGCTAGATTATAAATACAAAAAGTAGAGAATCCTGGGACTCAATGAGATAATATTGCAATAGGGGAAGGCCACATGTATAGACAGGGGAGTGGTGGTCAGAGAAGTCTACTTTGGTCAGGGAAGTAGCAAGAATAAGTAGATTCATGGATCAATTGATTGATAATTCCTTTACAGGAATATTAGTGTAGATATAGTTACCTTTACCAGAGTGGGCATGGAGGGGAATTATGCCTTCAATGTTCTGGAAGATTTGTGATTATACCTTTGAAGTAAATTTTTCTGTGTTTTTTTTCTTTTTGGAGGGCAGTTGGGATTAAGTGACTTGCCCAATGTCACACGGCTAGTTTTTGTGTTGTGCTTGGGACTGGATTTGAACTCAGATCCTTCTGACTCCAGGCCAGTGCTCTATTCACTGCACCACCTAGCTGCCCCTGAAGTAAATATTTCTTTGTAGTAGCTACTCCATTAGCAGCTGAATGGAACCACAGAGGACTACCCCTACACTTGAGGAAACATCATCAGTGGGGTCTTGATCCATTGGTAGAAAACTTAGACACCCTAAATCCCCTGAAGGTTATTGGAGAATGGAGAAAAGGTTAAATATAATATACTTGGCCTTCAAAGCCATCAGGGCAGGAGTGAGATGTGTTACATTATGATTCTGAAAGGTTCTTCAGAAATAATTTTATAGTAGATGAAACTGAGAACCATGGAAGTTAAGTGACTTTCCCAAAGTCAAAGAAGTAGGAAACATTAGAGATGGGGTCTTCACTCATGGGTTAGTGTATTATTACTTATTACCTTGTGATCTTGGGCGAGTCCCTTAATTTCTCTGGCTCTAATTTTCCTTGGTAAAATGATAAAATTGTATTAAGTCATCTTTAAGGTTTATTCTAGGTCTACATCTATAGTCTTATTATTCAGTAATTAGACAAATGAAACTAGAATTATGAAAAGGCCAATGTGGCTTTCATTCTTTTGCCTTGTGGTCAACTCATCATCAGAGATAAAGTTTTGTGTGTTTTATCCAGTGATGTTTTATGTATTAGCCTCTGTTGGTGATCACAGAGATATTATTTGACAATGACTTTCCTGTCTTTCAAAATGTATTTCCCTAGTTAAACCACAGAAGAGAATGACCCAAACCTTTCTTATTGAAGTCCTTGAATGTTCAGTCTTCTGGGTGATGTGTTATCATTCTCTCTATGCAAAGATATTTCCTTTTAAAAATCTTAAAATGGTCTTTTGATTTATAGAAAACAAAGAAGACATTGTCTTCTTCAGTGAATTCACATTCATTTAAGAGGAATTTATTTAGAGACATAGCTCATATAGCCATTAGTTTTTTTCTCTTTTAATCATATGGACAGTTATTCATTTGAAACTAAACTGAGATCACCAAATCACTTTCCATTTTATATAGATGTCAAGTGACAGTACATAGAAATTGTTATTTAATCTCCTTGGGCTCTGAGTAAAAGCAGAGAGATAAATGTATTAGATCAAAACTCTTTGAGTAACTCTTTATCTTAGGATGCTAAGATTTCTGGAATATTTAAACACTATGACATTATGTCCATACCTTTATATGAAGATTCGTCTTTTTTGCACATATATGTATATAATATCCACAAAACACCTTATATAAGAAAAGAAGGCTCTTTAGATTGCTAAAATATTACTGAGGAGAAATTTAAGATCTTTTGATTTTATTGGTTTGTATGATAGGAGAGCTATTGGATGAGGAGTAAGGGATTATTTAGAATAGAATTCTCATTAAAATTTTTGATGGTTGGAATTTTGCAAGAGAAACAGCATCTGTGGTGTCATATTCAAGTAGAAAAAGATTCCTGTGGCAGCAATAGTGACTTAGAAAACCACAAATAACATTCTTGTTGGTGTATTATATTTTAAATATATTGTTAACTATGTCCCAGTTACATTGTAATCTGATTCACTTGTCCTTGAGTCCAAAAATGGTGGGTATCCAATTTGAAAGATTTGAGGAGAAGAACTTTTACTAGGGTTGGAAAAAAATAACAACAGGTTCAAGTCTTTGACTTTGACAATTAAGACTGACATAACTATCAGTGAATCACTTAACCTCTCTATAGCCTACTTAATTCTTTAAGTGAAAGAGAGATGTAAGGGATATTTCTTTACAAGGGAGAAAAGTTTCCACACTAGGAAGCCCTTACACAAGTGACATCACAGGTTCAAATTAAAAATTATTTTTAAAAGTTATTTAAATATGCGAGAGCTTACTTTGTACTTGATCATTTAGAGCCAGCTGTATAAGATATTAGTGCTTTGTTTTGCTGTTGTTTAATGATACCTCCACATCTTACTTAAGGCAAGGTAGAATTTGTGTGATTGTGCACATGCAATCCATTTCATAATCAGTAATATTTTGTGCAAGTTTCTGACCTTGATGACTGAACTGCTTGGCTAAACTTTTTGTTGGCTCAAGATCAAAGTATGGTTGAAATAAGAGCTTCTTAATGCATTTAAAAACAGCTCAAAGGCACAAGTTCATTTAGGATCATATTTCTGACACTGATGGATGTGATGGTTGCTAAAATACCCATAATATTTATAATTAAAAAAGAAAATGGAAATTTATCATTTTTAGAAATAATGACAGATTATGAATTTAAGGATAGCTTGCTTCTCCCCACTCTAAACACCATTTTAGTGCTTTTGAAGAACCCTTAACTATAATAGTCTATTAATCTCATAGTATTGAAGATGTCAAAATTCTGTGATACAACTGTCTTTGTTTTGCCCTTCACATTTAATGTAATACTGTATAGATACTCATGGTAACATTTAAATGTTACACATTGTACATGTGTACTTTGATGCTATGAACTTTTAAATTACTCTGAAGCATTTTGCTGAAGCTCGTCATCCAATTTTGTTTTGTTTATAGAATTTCTTTTTTATGACTAAGTGTCCAGACTTTCCCAGTACTTAAGGTCAAATTCCCTTAAAGCAGTGTTTTTTGTTTGTTTGTTTTTTGAGCTCTTCCAGTTTCATGGATTGAATGTTTTTCAGTCAACTAAAAGATGTAATGTCCACCATGATGTCACTGCCCCATCATTTGGTAGGAAGCACAATTTGTTTTTTTCCCTAGAGTAGCATTGGTTTCTGCTGAGCTAGCTTTGCTATCCAGAGGCCATTATTTGTAAGCTGACTGTGTTTAGATTGCAGTTTGACCATGAATAGAATACTTTTTCTCTGGGTGAACATAACTCATTTAAAGAAGACTAAGTCCATAATAGTTCTTTATTCACATTATTTTTTACTAAGCTAACTGGTTCAATATACTGTCTAGAAGCTCTCTTTCTCTTTCCCTCCCCCTCCCCCTTCCATTCCCCCCCCCTTTCCCTCTCTCTCTTTCTCCCTCCCTCTCTCCAAAGAATGTAAGAATTCGCTTAAACAACTTTGTCTAATTTTTTAAAGAAATACAAATTCTACACAGTAGTTTCTTCTCTTCCCAGTCCCACTAAAACTTGTTTGTTCAGAAATGTCAAAGGAATAGTCAAGTCAAATGACATCAGCAAGTATTTCTGAGGTTCCTACTATGGAAGAGACAACAATAACTCTCTCTCTCTCTGTCTCTCTCTCTGTCTGTCTCTCTGTCTCTGTCTCTCTCTCTGTCTCTGTCTCTCTGTCTCTGTCTCTTTCTCTCTCTGTCTCTCTTCTCTGTCTCGCTGTATATCTTATTTATCTATGTATATCTTTATATATACATGCATGTGCATATAATATGCCCACACACATATGCAAGATAAATTGGAGATAATCTCCAATTTTGGGGGGAGGAGGGAAGACATTATGGTTAAAGAAGACTAAGAAAGGCTTTTTGCAGAATGTAAAGCTATATAAACTTGAAGGAAAACGGGGAAGCCAGGAAATAGACATGAGAAAAGAGTTCTGGGCAGGAGAACAACCAGTGAAATTAGGAGAGGAAGTGTCTTGTGTGAGGAATAGGAAGGAATAGCAGAGTAGAGAAGACAAAGTCTTGGACATATGAAACAGCTTGAAGAAAGAATCATTATCATTGTTTAGTTCTTTTGGTGATGGATACAATGTAGTGTGTGGAGTTTGATTAGATCTCTGATTTAGTGCATGTGATGAAATGCTTCAATGATTATCAGTGAGTAATCTGTTTTAAAACTGAAGTTTAGAAAGTTATCTGGGGTTTTAAGACAGTAAGTGAAGTGCCCATGCCAATATGTATGAGAGGCAGGATTTGTACTCAGGTCCTACTAAATTCAAGTCAGGCCTCTCACATTTCCTTTTAGTACGTGTTCAAATATCTACCACAATCCTACAAAATAAACTTTTACTGAAAAGATGATGGGCAATTAATCTTAAAGGAATGGCAACTCTCCGACAGCGTTTTCTTGAGGTGGAAGAGGATAGGTGGGAGGAGTGGAGCTGGGAAACTTCTTGATTTGCAAAGAACCATTTTGATGGAAGAAAAGTTAGACTGAGAAGAAAGTCTGGGGGGAAAGCAGAACATATATGAATTAGACAATCTTTTCAGCTTAATGTCAAAGAGACACACTTTGAATTCTTGCTTCCTGAAACTAAGAGGGATAATATGTATCAGGTTGACCTCAGTAAAAGAGCATTCTTTAGTGGTAGACAGGGGTAAAGAGAATGAGCAGGCTGATCTTGTAAAGGAAGCAAATTTAGATGTGGATGAAGCAGATGTCAGAAGAGATGGGGAAGGATTAAGAAGATGCAACAGGGAGAGGGAAAGAAGAAATAAACCACAGGACCGTTGTGATGAGAAGAGGAAAATTCAAGGAACCATGGAATTTACTCATTACTATTAGAATTCCAAATCTCAAATGATATTTTTACCCATTACCAGCAAAATCCTACTCTGACAGTACTTTTCCTTTGAAGAACAAAAATACAAGTATATTATCCTGTGCATTACTTGCATTTTATTCATCCCGCAAAAACTTACTTTTTTAGGGTCAAATTATTTCACAGCATGAATGAACACAAAGCCAGTAACCAACCTTGCTTAGATTACTTTATGTGCAGAATTTTTTTCATTGAATCACATGTGAGAGCTTTGCTTGTCTGTTAGACAATCTACAGGAAGTAGCTGAATGGCAATTTCCGAGGCATAATGTGTTGTTCTACTCAGGGTGCTTTCAGTGCAAAAGTACATACTTTGCAGATGAACAGAAACTCTGGAACTGCATGAAGGTAGCATTTCAATTGCCCAGATTACAATTTCACTTGTAGAATGGAGCTTTATGTTCTCCTCGATGATATTTAATCAGGATTTGCAGCTACCCTAAAGTTTTTTTTTCCTTTTTCCTAAAGCAATGTGTCAATATATCTACCAAATGATGCAGAGAAAATGCTAATGACTTGTAAAGAGAAAATCCGTTTTCCTCAGTTCTCATGAGGCCACCACTCAATCAATACTCACTAGATGAAAAGGTAAAACACATAGACATGGGAAAACTTGGGTGATATTGGCAATGGGCCCAGAGAAGCTTCCTTTTTCTTTGTAGCCCAAAGCACTGTAGTTTTTAATAGAAGCATTGCTTAGTACCTCAGGGATTGCTTGCTCCCTTGGAATTGAAGCTTAGTTTTATAATTAAGAATTCAGAATCACAGAATGCTTTTTATTTGGACTCACAATTAGAGGAGCTTATGGTACCTGTTTCAGACAACAGAGCCATAATGATCATGATGATAATGATCATCATCTAGTACTATGTGAACAAAGAAACCAAATAGCCGAGTCAAGCAAATTAGTTTAGAGAAATGAGGAGGTTCAAATTAAGAATACAAGATAAGATCACTACTTCATGAAACTATGGACACTTTAGGAGTTTTAGACTTATTGACTGGTGTAAACTTTACAAGCAAACCATAGAAATTGTGTAATACATTTAAAGATTTAGCACCTACTGAATGCCTTGTAACACACAAATAGGTAAACAGAATTTTATACCAAGAGCTTGCTGTTCTTCATAAATTAACACAAATCCTAGTACTACCCCGCAAAAAAAAAAACCAAGCTAAAATATCCTTTAGAGTATAATAGATAGTACTAGAAGCATAGTACTATTACAGACAGAACTATCATCTTCAATTACCCGCAATAGCGTTCTCCCTAAACCCGGATTAGAAGATATGAGCTCAAACTGAGAAACCAATAAAAATAGAAGGGGGGAAAAGTTGTAGAACTTGAAATTATTTAAAATCCTCAATGCAAATTCCAGAAATTCTACCTAGTAGCTAAATGGATGGGAAAAAGGTAAAAACTTACCCCCCAAACCCCAATATATTGGCTGGAGAGCAAAAAAAAAAAAAAGTGTTTCAGATAGTTTTGAACAATATGTAGAGCAAATCAAATCATGATCACTTGGTAATTATAAAAAAAGCATAACATTTATGCTGTCCTAACGGATTATTTCAAAGTCTCTGACTCACTTCTGCATCGAAGGATTATTAATATACTAAAAAGCTTTTAGGTAAAGCACGCAGCGTCCCCTGGGGGGCGAGGGCGGGCTGGGCGCTGGCGCTGGGCCCTGCGGAAGCTGCGTTAGTGAATAGGAACCTCGGGCGCCCGGGAGGGAGGCCGCGGCGGCGGCTGCAGGAGGGAGGAGGTGAGCATCACACCCGCTGAGCCTCCCCAGACCCGCTAGCCATGCCCGGGATCGTGGTGTTCCGCCGGCGGTGGTCTGTGGGCAGCGATGACCTCGTCCTGCCAGCCGTCTTCCTCTTCCTCCTCCATACAACCTGGTTTGTGATCCTTTCCGTGGTGCTCTTCGGCCTGGCCTACAACGCCAACGAAGCCTGCTCCCTGAACCTGGTGGACCACTGCCGCGGCTACCTGGGCATCCTTCTGAGCTGCATGATCGTCGAGATAGCCATCATCTGGCTGAGCATGCGGGGCGGCATCCTGTACACGGAGCCGCGCGAGTCCATGCAGTACGTGCTCTACGTCCGCCTGGCCATCCTATTCATCGAGTTCATCTACGCCATCGTGGGCATCGTCTGGCTCACCCACTACTACACCTCCTGCAATGACGTCACGGCCAAGAACGTCACCCTCGGAATGGTTGTCTGCAACTGGGTCGTCATCCTGAGCGTCTGCATCACCGTCCTGTGCGTCTTCGACCCCACCGGACGGACCTTCGTCAAACTGAGGGCCACCGAGAGGAGGAGGAGCAGCCTTCGGACCTACAACCTGCGGCAACGCCTAGAAGAGGGCCAGGCCACCAGCTGGTCTCGTCGGCTCAAAATGTTCCTCTGCTGCACACGGACAAAGGACTCCCAGTCGGACGCCTACTCTGAGATCGCCTACCTCTTTGTGGAGTTTTTTCGGGACCTCGACATCGTACCGTCTGACATTGTCGCGGGTCTGGTGCTTCTGAGGCAGCGGCAGCGAGCCAAGCGCAATGCGGTACTGCATGAGGCCAACAACGACATCTTGGCCTTCTTGTCTGGGATGCCTGTAACCAGAAACACCAAGTACCTGGACCTGAAAAACTCGCAAGAGATGCTTCTCTACAAAGAGGTCTGTTACTACATGCTCTTTGCCCTGGCTGCCTATGGTTGGCCTATGTACCTGATGCGGAAACCTGCGTGTGGGCTCTGCCAGCTGGCCAGGTCCTGCTCGTGCTGCTTGTGCCCCTCTCGCCCCCAGTTTGCTCCAGGAGTCACTATCGAAGAGGACAACTGCTGCGGCTGCAATGCCATTGCCATCCGCCGCCACTTCCTCGATGAGAACATGAGTTGGGTGGACATCGTGTATACCTCCTGCCATAACGCGGTCTATGAGACGCCCTTCTATGTGGCTGTGGACCATGACAAGAAGAAGGTGGTGATCAGTATCCGAGGAACCCTGTCCCCTAAGGATGCCCTGACAGATCTGACCGGAGATGCAGAACGCCTCCCAGTGGAGGGTCACCATGGGACATGGCTGGGACACAGGGGAATGGTACTCTCTGCTGAATACATCAAGAAGAAGCTGGAGCAAGAGATTGTCCTGTCACAGGCCTTTGGGCGGGATCTGGACAGAGGAACCAAGCACTATGGCCTGATTGTGGTGGGCCACTCTTTGGGTGCGGGCACCGCTGCCATCCTCTCCTTCCTCCTGCGCCCTCAGTACCCAACTCTCATGTGCTTTGCCTACTCCCCCCCAGGGGGTTTGCTGAGTGAGGATGCCATGGAGTACTCCAAGGAGTTTGTGACTGCAGTGGTGCTGGGCAAAGACCTGGTCCCCAGGATCGGCCTGTCACAGCTTGAAGGGTTCCGAAGGCAGCTTCTGGATGTCCTGCAGCGCAGCACTAAGCCCAAATGGCGCATCATTATTGGGGCAACCAAGTGTATCCCCAAGTTGGAGCTGCCAGAGGAGGCTGAAGTGACCACCATGGCCAGCAACAGCCTGTGGACCCACCCCAGTGACTTGACCATTGCTCTGTCAACCAGCACGCCCCTGTACCCCCCGGGCCGCATCATCCACGTGGTGCACAACCATCCAGCTAAGCACTGCTGCTGCTTTGAGCAGGAAGAGCCCACATATTTTGCTATTTGGGCGGACAACAAGGCCTTCAATGAAGTGATCATCTCTTCAGCCATGCTCCATGAGCACCTGCCTTATGTGGTCATGGAGGGACTTAACAAGGTAAGGGGGAGCCTGCCCCCCCCCCACTCTAGAGAAGCCGGTGGGAGCTGCTACCCAGAGCAGAGCCACAAGCTCTCCTGGGGGTTAGAAGCCTCTGCCACTTAGCCCTGCCCAGGATATCCTCCTTCCTTGGGCCTCCACTTCTAAATCCTGGGACCCCAGAAGTCCAAGACTGGAGAGTTTCTGTTTAAATTGTTTAAAAGATGTTTTATTGATGTTTTCTCTCCCTCTTTCCTTTTCCACATTTTTGCCTCTTCTTAATGACTCTGCTATGCCCCTGTAGAACCTTTCCTCGTAATGTAAGTGAAGAAAAAAAATGAAGGAACAGGCCAGGACTGACCTTTTTCCTCCTCCCTTTTTCCCTCCTCCCCCTCCTTCCCCTCCCTGATCCCTCTTCTTCTTCTCTTCCTTCCATCTTTGACCCCCCCCTCCATTCACTCGCCACTCTTCCCTCTCCCTCACGTCTCTTCAGTGTCCTCCTCAGGCCCATTGAATTTCCCCTCCTGGCCTTGCTTTGCATACTTTGCTCTGCATAGGGCCCTCAGGTTTTCCTTTGAATCTATTTCATTTGTCTTTTTTCACAGTGCAATAAGTGACAGGCCTTTCCTAATGGAAGGCCTAGCCCTAGCCCTTACCCTGTTACTATGGGCCAGTCTGTCCTGTGCCCACCCCACCCCCAGACCATGGAGAGCCATCATGCTTCTTGATCCTGGGGGCACCTTCTCTGCTTCCATCTTTTTGTTACCACAGAAAGGAATGGCAACCATGGGACTTTCCCTTGGGTCCTCACCTTCCTCATGGCATGGGACCATAGGGGTATCACAGAGCCTGAAGGTGGGTGCAATTTGGTGACTTTTCCTGGCTGGCTCCCAACCAGAATGGCAGACCTAGAATGGGGGTGGTCACAGCTCCCACCCCAGTGCACGGAGGCCCTTCCCACAACTTCCATTTCCCTCTTTTGTCACCTTTGTCCATCTGAGGGACCTGAGGTGGAATGTCACAGCCCTTTAATTTAATTATCAATGATTTGGTGCTTTCTTTCTCAAAACAAACAAAAAAAAAGCTTTTAAATAGATCCATGTATGGAGAAAATACTTGAGTATTTGTTGTTCATGTGGAAAACTGTTCTGTGTTTTTAAAATACCACCAGAAGAGCTGATATACGAAGTTTCATCTTTTAGGGAGACAGTTTAAAACTATTATAACTCTGCCTATCCTTAAATCCATTATCATCTGTCCTAGAAAGAACTGGGATCAATTTCTAAATTTAAAAAGGAATTGTACCAAAACATGTTATTATTCACTTGATGTACAAAGATGATATTTAGGTACATGACTTCACTGAAAAATATACTTAACAACTTCTCCATTTCATGGAATCCTTATCAGATCATATAAAAATGTTGTTTTAACTGGTTAGGTGTAAAATTATTATTATTTTTTTAAGCAATCAGGGTTAAATAACTTGCTCAAGGTTACACGGCCAGTTATTTCTGGGTTTGGCGCTAAGTATCGGAGCCCGGATTTGATCCCCAGATCATTCTGACACTGGGGCTGGTGCTCTTACTCGCTGAGCCACCTGGCTACCCCATAAAATTATTATTCTATGCCAAGGGAAGATGGAGACTGAAGGCTTGCAGTTTGACTCTGGAGGTCAAATTGTGCCTGTAGACAAAAGCAATATTTTAAAATGTCTTGGTCAGCTCCATAAAGGAAACAGAGTATAAAGGCTGTAGCTGGATTTTCCAAGAAGCTTAGTATCCTGAAATCAAAGCTCAATGAGTATGTAATCAAAACAATTAGCACCTGTATAATACCAGTTTTAACAAACAATTTTGAAATTGTAAAAGTAGATGATGACAGAGCTGGGAAATGTGCTAATAAAAATTTACTCAGTATTAATGAAACATAGAGCTCATCACCTTAAGGCATTTATGGAAAGATTGGCACTGCCTATCAAAAATGAGGAGGAGAATTAATCAATATTATCAGAGTAAAAGTGTTATAAAAAAATTAAGAAATGCATTTGGAACAAGTAGACATCAGTTCAAGGAGCAACAGTAGAATGAAGAAGGTTGTATGCCATTGGATTTGTGTAATGTAACTGAATATATTTTATCTCTGAATGGAACCTGTGTAAACTCTACAATACCAGAGTGGAATTCAAAGGCCCTTCATGGGTGACTTCCAAACAGACTCAACCTGTAACAATATGTCAATAAAGAAACTTCAAACAAATGACTACAATATAGACCTGTTAATAAAAAAAGAAATTTATGATGGCAATTTAAAAAAGAGATATTACCACCAGAGATTATAGACACATTTACCTTAAAGAGGTTACACTTAGTGATTGTGCAGATTATTCTAAGATTAGAAAATTAGAATTAGAAATTAGAAACTGTACAATATTACTGCTGGCTGGTAACTCACTTACTAGATTCTTAGCCATACATCAGAATTATACATCAAGAGATTACTATCTTTAGTAAATTATTAGATGACAAAATCCTGTATTACAAATAAAGACCTCAAATTATCCTTGAACGTACAACAAATAAAACGTGAGGGTTTTGTTTTTCCCTAAATGTTTATGAGTCAACACACTGACCTTTTCATTAAAACTCTTTGGAGTCAGGCCCAGCCAGACATTAAAGGACAGTTTTGAATACATCAGCAGTTACACTGATCTCATGCTTCAATTTGTGACTGCAGAGAAAGAGCTACAGGTCTTCACAGTAAGATCCCAAATGACTAACTCTAAATGATATTGTACTGTCTGTAGTATGTGACTAGAAACTCAGTGAGAATTTTTGCTTTTGGCATCTAAGAAGTTCAGTTGCTAATCAGGCTTTTGTATATATTAAGATTCCCAAGGCATTTTCTTATTTTTGTTTTGTTTTATTTGTTTTCACAAAACAGGTTTTCTTCCACTGCTTAGAAAAAAAAAAAACCAAAAACTCCAGAAGCCCAGGCCTATCAAAGGAGGTACAAAATAGCTTTCATTGATGAAGCCTGAACATACCATGGTGTCCCAAAGTAATAAGAAAACCAAATAAACCAAAATAATAATAATAAATAATAAACCAAATAAAATGAACTAAAATATTCTCAAGTAAGGTAGAGAGTAGGAAGAATTTGAGGTAAATATGGGCCATGTGTGTTCTTAACATTGGAGCCCCATGTTAAGGACATTAATGTACTGTACTATAGGAATTTTATTCTCCTTGAAAGTACCTCTACCTTGGAAACAGATCAAAAGGTTCACACACCAAAGCAAGTATGTGAAGAATTGCACATCTGTCATATATACTGCAATTTATCTAGTGATCAAGTTCTGCCTGATACTACTTGATATTAGGATTTAAAATCCATTGTAACCCTTTAAGAGACACTGTTTTAAAGAGTCTGCCTGAAAGCCAGGAATACCTGGTTTCAAGTCCTATCTTTGACACAAGTCTCACCTCTGTGTGACCATGTCATTTAATTTCTCAGCACTCAGAACTGCTCTCTCTAGCTATAACTGACAGAGAAATAGTCAACTTCCCAGGGAGGGAACATTTCTTCACCTGGTAGTTCCATATAGGAATGAAATGAGTGTCCATTTCTTTTTTTTCTTCAAGCCTTTGCTCCAGAGAAATCAGTCAATTGTCCCCGGATCTGTTGTACTTTCCTGACTTACCATCTCTGCTTACATCATCTTCTGTGATGGAAAAACACCTCTTCTTTCCTCCTCAACAACTGAAATTCTTCCCATCTTTCAAGGCCAGTCTCCAAACCTTCACAAAACATGAAACCTTCCTTCCATAATCATTCCATTTGGAAGTAGCATCCCTCTCCTCTCTGTTCTTACATTATTTATTGTCTCTATTACTCATTTGATACTTAGATTGCATTACTTTACAATATTGTCTCTGCATGTATATAACATCTATCAAACTATACAATAGGTTTCTTCAGGGCATACAACTCAAACAGAATACTTACTGGAGTACTTTGTACAAGATGAATACTCAATTAATATTTGCTGAATACTTAATTTTTTTATATGTAAAAATAACCATCAGGGAGAGACATAAGTTTTTTTAGCATCTCCTAGTTTTAGAGTTTTAGAACCATTGTACATATGACATTCATTCTAGAGTGATCATAAAGACTGAATTAAGAGGTTTTTGTTTTGTTTTGTTTTGTTGAACCTGGGCTTATTCTATGTTCCTCTACTCTTAAAGTTGACCAAAATTTTATCTACTTAAATTTTTGTATATGGGTTTATATGTTATTAGTTACTATATGTGGTTATTATTTGTTGTTGTTGGTTTTGATTATTAAAGTTAACAGACTTCGAGAGGCAATAGTGATAAATGTATCCTGCATTTCATATACATACCCACACTGTTGCTGTATGCTTATTTTACTTTGTACCAAATTAAAATCTTTATCCATCATTGTTCCTTATTTTCATTTACTTAACCAAAGTTCTTTACCAATTTAAAAGTTACTTGTGAAATAAATAGTCTTCATGATATTTCAGAATCTCTGATTTCAACGGTAACCCAAAAAGTAATCTAATCCAACCAGTATCTGAAAGACAGTCTAAGACATCCCTGAAATTGCAACATCCAGCTTCCAAATTAGTTGGTTTCATCAGCTGACCTAGTGGGATGAGACAGATGTAGTCTTAGATGATTCAATTCAGCTTCTTTCCCTGAAGGGGAGGAGGAAGGAAGAGCATGCAACACCTATCCAGCTTTGCTATCTGCAGTAACATCTTTAGATTATACTCATATTGAGCTAGCTGTCACTCATGTCCTCCAAATATTATTCATAGCTATTGTTTAGCCATTCCTCTATCCTGTACTTCTACTGATGATATTTTGAACTTGAGTGTAAGGTTTTATCGCTCTTTAATTTTGTCTTATTTGTTCAGTTATTTCCCAGTCATGTCCAACTCTTCATGGCCCCGTTTAGAGTTACCTTAGCAAAGATACAGGAGTAGTTTGCCATTTTCTTTTCTAGCTCATTTTAGAGATGTGAAAGTAAGGCAAACAGAGTTAAATGCCTTACCCAGGGTCACAGAGTGTCTGAGGTTGAATTTGAACTCAGGAAGATGAGTCTTCCTGATTTTAGACCTGGTGCTTTATCCATTATGCGACCTAACTGCCCATTATATATAAGTGGTATATGTAAAATTAAGCAGTATTTAAAGATCAGTCAATTTAAATACTCCTTGAAGTAGTAATAGAAGAACAATTAGAAATCCTGAATTAAAAACTCCTGATATTATCATTATACACTGATCTATCTTCTTACCACTCAGTTATGTTCAGAAGAAAACAATTTTCAAAAAAAGTGAAATCAATTGCTTATGTGACTCATTTGAAGAGGCAACTCAGTGTAGCTAATATGGTAGGATCTCCTTGATACAAATCAACCTTGACTTATAGATGCTCTACATATAGAACAGCAATGTTGCAATATTTTTCCTCCAACCTTCAGGGAGACATAAGGACCAGGATACAACTAACAACTTTATGGTCTGATTGAATGAACCATTAATCACCCAACCTCATAAAATACTTATAGTTTTCACGTAGACAAAAAAGGTGCCTCAAATAGAAAAAGGGTGAACAGAAAAAATACATAGGAGTTGAATATCAAAAGAAATTCAAAGTTTGCTCAGAGTGAAAAAGGGAAGATGTGAAGAAAGCTTTGAGAAAGCATACTCATTTTGACCATATCATCTATGTTAATTGCAGATACAGTTTTCTGTATCTATCAAAGCTTTCCCTCATTTGCACTAATGGAGGGAGCAATGATGAGGATAATCTGAAAGTCATTTATAGTTGGCTTTGAAATATGTTTTTGTACTTCAAGTGAATATGAATACCTGGTTCTTTAGCAACTCACAAAAATTCAAAGAAAATAGAGGAAACAATGAGCTAGAATTTAGAAGAAACTTCTTGTTTATTCTTGTTTCTCAAAATTCCCCCATTCTTGAGTTCCTTTTTTTTTTCCTACTTCATGCTACGCCAACCACAAGGTTTACCTTAAGCTGAGTTGTTCTCAAGTTTAAACTTATTTTTGTTTTCTTGGGTATTGTGGATACAATTAAGGCATTTGTGTTACAGATACATTCCTATTTTGTTGGGTTGCACATTGAAGTGTCTCTCATAGACCAGGAGGGCCACTCTTCTGCAAAGTGACCCTGACCCTGGACTCATATGAGACAGGTTCATATTTTTGGTAAGTTTGACCCTAAAGGAGATCAGGCTTTTTTGTACCCCCTAACTTGTTAGCTTAGGCAAGTTTTCCAATATAGTTGAAGTATGTCTCATGTCTATAGTCTCTTACAAAAGGGATTAAATAGAGCAATTTCTAGAAAAGGAGGTCATTATATAATGTTGTTACCACCAGGTAGAAGATAACTATTTATTTTCCCTTCCACAAAAAGAATATTTAAAATCAGATGACCCAAATGCACACATTAACAAATTCTTAAACATAAAACAATGCTAACAATATTTTTTCATCTTAGACTTGAAGTGTCTGTACATCTCCTAAGTCCAGAGTCCAGAGGATGCAAGAACATGGCTTGGATCCTCCTAGTTCTTTGAGCTGAAAAATCTTGAAAATGTTCATCTTGCACGATTGTGGAATTTTAGTAATCACCTCCCCCTGGATGATCAGAAAACACCTTCAGAACCCTTAGCCTCTCAAACGTAGAACATATCTGAAAAGGCTAGAAACTTCAGTTGTTCATATTGTTGTTCAGTGTGAAGAAAGAAAAAAAAACAGAATGAAAATGTTAGCAAGAAGTTGACATCAAGATTTCTTTAAGAAAAACCACAAAGCAGTTATTCAAGTGTACTTATTTATGCTTTAACTTTGCTTTAAGTGAGAACATAATTATTGTTTCTTATGAATAATTGCAAAGTTGTATATCCATGACTTATTCATTATTAAATTATTCACCTAAAAGATTATCCACAAGGATATTTTCCTCTGTATTGTTAACACTTAAGATTCTGGGCACAGATTGATGTAAAAGTGGGTGTGCTTATATTTGGGAAATTAAGCAGAGATTGAGAAGGGGTGTAATACCAAGCATGAGCAGCTTTTCAGAGGACTGCTGCTGTGAACGACTTTCAAGGTTTGGATTATGAGCATAGTAAACTCTCCATTTACTTCAACAGTAAATTAAAGCAATACATTCACAGAAAAGCAAAATACAGCATTCACCATGTGTAATTCAATCATTCAGTAAGTCCTTGATTCAATCACAAAGTACAAAGGTTAAAATTCTCTTTTAAACAAATTTAGTCAGTCACAAAGTACAAAGGTAAAAGTACTCCACCCCTGGTTTGTACATTCATTTAGTCAATAACAAAGTCTCCTCTATTCTGAACTGGAGATTAGTTTCCAATCAAACAAAGTACCTTCATTTGTTCAGTCTCAAAGTACAAAGGTCAAAAGTTTTCCACCCCTGGATCAGACTAAATTACAATATCATCAGTCACCACCAAGCACCCTCTCAAGGGGAAGTGGAAAGCACAAAGGCCATTCACCCCTAGGTCACAACTAGGTTACAATATTATCACAGCATTCAATACCCAAGGAGAGGTCTTTTCTTCACCTTGGCCCGAGGCAAATTCTAAGCAGTTTCTGTTCCTGGGAAGACAAGGCTTAACAAAGCTACAATAGCATTCATATACATTGCCAGCATCCTCATCAATTCACTCTCTGCCTGTGAAATCAGCCTAGACCCAACAACAAGGTCTGAGGCCTCCATCAACAAATGAATGACAAAATAACATCAAGACAGACAGACAAAGTACCAGTACCACAGTCATGCCTCCTCAGCTCTTGGCAGCTCCAGGTTGCTCTCAGAAGTCCTGGGCAGCTCCGGTTGGCCCTAAGAAGTCCTGCGAAGCTCCAGCTGGTAGCTCTCTCTCTTTGCAACTCTGGTCCCCAGCAGCTCTCTCTTTCTCTCTCTCTCTCTCTCTCTCTCTCTCTCTCTCTCTCTCTTTCTGC
>NW_027186523.1:28185143-28196398 GCF_028583685.1 Petaurus breviceps papuanus
TTAAGCGTGTCCAAGAAAAGGGTTCAGATCGGTCAGCTGCATAGTCTCTAAGTTACCCTATGTATTTAATACTTTTTTAAATGACAATAATGATAACTGGAACTAACACGAAGAGTTAGGATAAATCAATCAACAAATATATACTAATTAGTTACTATGTGGTGGGCTCTCTTTTAGGCATTGTAGATACAATTACAATGAATGGAATACTCTTTTTTTTTTTAATTTTAAAAAGCAATCGGGGTTAAGTAACTTGCTCAAGGTTACACGGCCAGTTATTTCTGGGTGTGGTGCTGAGTATCTGAGCCCGGATTTGATCCAGGTCATCCCGACACTGGTTGTCCCTAAGCAATTGGGGTTAAGTAACTTGCTCAAGGTTACACGGCCAGGTGTTTCTGGGTGTGTGCTAAGTGTCTGAGCCCGGGATTCGATCTCCAGGTCTTCTCAAACACTGGAGCTGGTGCTCTTACTCGCTGTGCTACCTGGCCACCCCAATGAATGGAATACTCTTTAGGAGGTCATGTTCCATTGGGGGAGACAACAATTACATATACACACACATATGTATATATGTGTATAGATACACACATACATATATGTACACATTTATCCTGAATATTATCTGAATAAATAGAAATATACAGAGATTAGTTAAGTAAAAAGACAAGTTTGGGGAAGAAGGGCACTGACCACTAAGGGTATATAATTTTGCCAGTTTTATACATGGTTTTAAATAGTAGCATTTGTTCAGTATCTTTATCAGTGAAATCACATTTGCCATATTTATTTAAGTGCTATGAAGGATGAACAAAGAAAAGATGATGAAAATATATAGATTATATACATCCAAAGGGATGTCATAGATCTCTAAGCAGGTTTCAACTATACAATATTTCAACTTCATAAAGATCTTCACAGAAGATGATTTAATTGCCTTCTTTGGTATACCCTATTCTTATGCATGACAACCTTTAGATAGTTATGTTAAATGATAACACTTGTCATTAAAACATAATTAGAGATTCACAATTCATGCCAAAGCCGTCAACAGGCCTCATTTTGTTTAATTATATATAGATATTCATTACCACCTGTTTTCAGGAGTTTTCATTTTAGAAGGTTGGTAGAAAGGAAAGGGAATGAAGAGTTGGCCAACCACCTTGTTTGGACCACATATTTTCTTGTGTGATTAATGACTGAAGCTTTCTTTAATACATTGCTAGTTATGGTACTGTGTTGGTAATATGATTCAATGTGGTAAAAACCAAATATAAAAGAAAGTGTAGGAAGAAACTTCTCAGGGTTCATCTATTATATGGATTCTTATCCTCTATTGTACCATGTACTTCTTTGCCAATCTGGAGAAGCCTATGGGCCCTTTCTCAGAATAAACATTTTCAAATTTACAAAATTAAGTTAATAGGATTACAAAGGAAAATATATTGAAATAAAGATAGAATTTTTCTAATTTATGTTCACGGACTCTTTGAAATCTATCCAAATTAAGAAGTCCTTTCCCAGTCCAATTCCCTCTTCACATATGAGGAAGCTTTATAGATGAGGAAACTGAGACTCAGAGAGTTTCAGTGCCTTATATAAGGTGACATAGTAATCATCATAGGTAGAATCTAGGGGCTCTGGCTCCAGAGTCAATGCCTTTTTTTTTAACTAAACCATAACTGCTTCTTTTATGACTTAAAAAATTTACTAAAATATTTAAGCTGTATAAAAACATTTAGCCCTGAGCCTTTAGAAAAATTATAAAAATAGGAATTAATTTTATGTAGTGATGGCCTAGTCTGAAATCTTTGCTTCTTTTTGAATTGATGATAGGTAAAATCAATAAAGGAAGTTTATGATGACCAAACTAATAGTGAGAGTGCCCTGTCTGCTTAACCAAATTGAGGGGAATATCTTTTTGTTAACCCAGTCTAGACTCTCAAGAGGGTACTGTTAGTAGGAATTGGTTGTTTCTTGAAGGCATTTCTTTTTTTCCAAGGTTGTATGTTGACATTTACATTGATCTTTTTGTCCGGTTACTCTAAAACCCTAACAAAAATGATTTACTTTTGTTTTATTGTTGCTGTGGAATTTCTTCATTTTTGGTTTTAGGAAGACAATAAAAAAGTAAGTTGGAAACTGCTGAGGAATGAAGTCTTTTTTAAGTTAGCTGAAGAAACTCAGCCTTTCAGAGCTTTTCACCAAACATAACGCTTAAACATCAGTAAAAATATCTTTGACAGATTTAGTTGAAACAAGAGTAGACTGGTTTTCTTTTACCAAGGCTTGGTGTTACTACCACTTGACCCCCCCTACAGATACTTGTAATGGCAAACAAAGTAATAGAAATAATTAAATAGAAATAGAAAAAATAGAAATAATAAAAAAAATTGCTGCTTGTTTCAGCTATTCAAAGTGCCTTTGAGCCTCACCATTGATTGTATCAAGTCTTTGTTGGAAACAGTATCCACTGTGTGGTCCTTTACAGGCCTAAGGGAGTTTGGAGACCTTCCCTGCCCTTAATGGGCCTAAGGTCATCACATGAAGCCCACGGTGGGAGGAGCTTGCCAAAGAATGGAAAAAGAAAGGTGGAGCAGAAAGGAGCAGAGCAGAGAACCGAGCACAAGCTGGGACCAAACAGAACTGAGGGGGAATGTTTGGGATGTCGGCACCCTATCTGTCTGTTCTGTCTGTGTTGCTGTTACTTTGTCAGAACGAAGCACTGTCTGTTGAAAGAGGACTTTACTGCTGATACAGAAATCCTGAAAGAGGGCTTTACTGCCTATACAGAAGTCCTGAAAGGCGACTTTACTGCTGTTTACAGAAGTCCTGGGACTTGACTTTTGATTTGTGTGTGATTTCTCAGACAGAAGGATGATTGACTTAAGGATGATTGTAAGCCAGCCTCCAGTGAAGATGAAAGAAGACTTTACTTGGTTACTCTATATTGATTGAGGAGGTTATGACTTATTGAATGATATGTTTTATTTAAGACTATGTGGCTACCTTAGTAACTAGTTGTTATGTTATATTGTTGTGAATGTTGTACTTTAGTTTCTTGAATGTTGTGCTTTAGTTTATTGCTGAATAGAGGGTTCACTATACTATGAGATTAGATCCTAAAAGTTATTCACAACAGCAGTCCTCGTGAGAGCTGCTCATGATTGGCTTTACAATAGTGCATTTTAAAATATGATTGTTAATTTTATTAATTACTAAGACTGACATTAAGAAAATTTGACTCATAATCAAATTAGAAGAATACCTCAGGATGGTGGCATTCTTTTTCTTGGTAATTATGGTTACCATCTTCAAACAAGGAAGAAACTAAGAATGTCATTGGGCGAAAGCATAGAACATTTGATGCTCCTTAGCAAAAAGTACAGAAAATGCTGGAAAGTTTCAGGCATATTTGGTTTGCTTTTTAAATAGGAAATATTTAGAGGAAAATATTGGTATTTCAAGATTATATGAAAAACAAATAATTATACAAATTGTATACTTCTTTATTTCCAAAATAAACAAAAAACAACAGAGAAGAAAAAGTTTATGATAAGGAACAACAATTAGGGCAACCAGGTGGTGCAGTGGATAGAGTGCCTTCCTGAGTTCAAATTTTACCTCAAACACTTGGTAGTTGTGTGACCCAGGGTAAGTCACTGTCTCAGTTTCTTCATTTGTAAAGTGAGCTGGAAAAAGAAAAGGCAAATCATCCTAGTATCTTTGTCAAGAAAATCCCAAATGAGTTCACAAAGAATTGGATGTGACTAAGAAACAATTGAACAACAATTCTCTTCCTCATTACCCCAATCCATTCTACATACTACTGCCAGATTTATATTCCTGAAGCACTCATCTGTTTGCCTTCTTCTCAACTCAAACACTTTTAGTAGATTCCCATCACCTAATAAAGTCTAAATGTGCTCTCTTCTCCCTCAGAAATCAACTACATCACTCCTTGACTACATTCAGCCCTTCTGCACCTCCATAACTTTACTCATTCCATTCCCTATGCTCTTCCTTACACTTTTGTCAATTAAAATGCTACTTTATCTTGAAAACCAAATGCAAATTCTGTTCTCTTCTCAATAGCCTTAGTTAGAAATCAGCCTTCTCATCTTTGCGCCTCATGTATTTACTGAACACAATGCTACTTTTTAATCATATTTATTTCTTTACATTCTGTTCTATGAGAATGTGAGCTCCTTTAGATTACAGGCCACAATCCTAGTCATGTTTGTATCCCTTTCAGCACTCAGTATTGCAAATAGTAGGTGATCAGTAAATGTGAGTTGACTTATATACAATTGAAAGGTTGGAGATATTTATTTGTTTTTATAGCTTCACTAGTATTCAGTGGCACTTACTTTCATGCCGCCTTTTTCCCCATTTTAAAGCAGTCTTGATAGTCAAATGTCTAACGTAATGCATATCTACAGTAAGAACTTAAGAAGTATTTAATCATAAATAATTTAAATATAAGGAAAACAGACATGTATAGGGGTATTGGGTTCATCTATATTAGTTGTTATTCAATGATGTAAATATTCCAATACTATCGATCAATGTTAGTAACTCATTTTAATGTAGTACAATGAAAAATGGAGTTTTTGGAGTCAGTGTTTGGGTTCAAGCCCTGCATCTGCTACTTAGTACACATGTGACCTGGGGCATGTCAGTTAACCTCTGAGGGGTTTCAGTTTCCTTAATGGTAAAATGAGAGGGTTGTACTTTGAGATCTCTTACCCCTGAGAAAAAATAAGAAGGTTAAATTTGGTGGCCTTTGAGGTCCCTAATCTCTGATTTTATAATCTGCCTTTATTACTTTGCAAGTTTTTGAATGAATGACTGATACAATTTGCCACCCCCAGGGCTCCTATTGTTAACCAATTTAAGCTGTTTGCTTGGCTGATAATATGTGTTGGTCACAACTTGAACAAGGTAAATGTAACATGCATATTTGAATCATGCCTTTACTCAGTGGCTTCCGAGTTCTAAGAGAGTATGCACTTCTTTCATTTTGATCAGTGCTTTTTAAAAATATCTCAAAGGAGAAAAGTACAGTCCTTCTACTCTATATGTGATTAGCTTACTGTTCTTTATCCATAAAAATTAAAGCTTTTAACAGAACAAAAGGTTTTTTTCCCCAAATTTTTCCCAAACAGACAGAGGTTCTTTAAAATATCCGCATAAACCTTATTCTTGCAACATTTTCTTCTGTAGTTAGGCCCATTTATTAATCTAAATATTTTGCTGCAAAACCTTTAATTGTAAAGGATAAAAAGAGAGCAAATAAAATCAATTCATAGGCTTCACCAAATTAGTACCATAATTTATTACCCCAGGTATAACTCTTTTTCTACATATATCATGTACTAGTTAAGAATTGACTTATAAATATTTTAATTCAATAAAAAATTATTAACATTTTATTATGCCTCTACTATTTGAAAAATTATTGTGCTAGGCTCATGGGATACAAAGAAAAAAAGCTATGCCTTCAAGATGCTTATATTACACTGGCATGTAGTAAAATGTAAGCAAATATAATAAAAGGTTATTTGAGGATAAAGAAAACACAAGGAAGATGAATGATTGAAGATTTCAAGGAGGGTGCATTCTAGGAGTATAGAACTGCTTATGAAAATACATTCAGGTCGGAGATGGAATGTTGAATTCAAGGGAGATCCCTTTATTCTGCAGTATAGCATGTATGAAGCGAAGATAAGAAGTAATTATATAAGATATGTTGGAGTCAGACTATTTTCATTGCATACTTTGATTATGAGAGTAATTGATCAGACTTGTACCTCATGAAGATTATTGTGGCATTTGCATAAATAATGGAGTGAGGGTCAGGAGATATTAATAGCAAGAGGATTTTAGAAAACTATGGATTTAACAACAAAAACAGAACTATCTATTGTTAATTGGTACTAAACCTAAGAGTAGAAAACTACATTGAGATTTCTGGGAATTCCCTTCAATGTCTTAGGAATAAAAACATGTATATTTCTAAAAATATTATTATACTTTTTAAAAAAATCCCAATGTCTAAAGTCATCAGTATCAAATAATGGAGATTATGCCTCAATGTTTATTCCTTCCATATTCCATCCTTAAAACACAGAATACACATATAGAATTTACCTATTAATCAGAAATTAAAATCCTCAACCTTTCTGCTTTTAGCTTAAATCTTTGGCCTTCAGAGGAAGAATTAAAGAACATAGAATAAGATATAAATGGACAAATTTGTTTCCGTGAACCTTGGAGAAATCAGCTTGTATTTTAGCGCACATTTTATGGCTATTCACAATATTTGATTCTTGTAAAGTCAAGGTAAAATATGTACTTTTGTATAGGAATGGCATTTAAAAATTGGCATTAACTTTTTTTCCCCTTTATCCTTTACTAAACTTTAAATTTCAAAAATAATTTAACACTTTGAAATTTGAAAATATCTTCAGATTCAATTTGCCTAATTAAGGTGAGAGCATTTTCTTAGAAGCTGATCCACATAATCATCACACTCCAGTAGTAGGAAGGCTGTCTCATTGATTTTGGTATCCCTTAACAGAATATGTAATTTTATTCAAAATGCTCCCTTCCTTCTCTCCTATCTTGGGTATTTTCCTATTTGTAATCAGTTACAGTGGTAAAGGCAAGAGATATTTCTCCAAAGTGCATAAGGTTTTTAGGTGCTTTAAATGCTGACCCAAAGCAGTCCCATAAGGAAGGTAATCTATGAAGTTATAATAGCTGTGTGCAAGTGAGCAAGTAGAAGACTGAATAAAGCTGCTGTTAAAATGCAATTTTAACTGTATGTATGTAATCACTTAGGCTGTACACTGATAGCCAAATTAACTTAATGCTACTTTGTGTACTCTGCTTTGGGATTGTGAGCTATAAAAAGACAAGGACCACAACCTCCCCAAGAGAAATAAGAAACTCTGAATTCATAAAATCATCACAACTCTTGAAGATTATTCCACCTTAAAGGAAACAGTTGCTTAGTAGTACAGATATCAGAACAGATTTACCATTAAACCCATGTACAGGTGTATTTACATATGACATTTTGAGTTGTGTGCAAACATAAAGAAATTAGTGAGATCAATTATGTCTGTATACAGCAGCTTGGCTCTCAATGTACAATGTACAACAGTGAACAGAACAATCATTCTGGATTCAGAAGCGTTGGGCCGTGGTTTCCTAATCATTAAAATGAGGAGGTTGGATTAATTAATTCATCAGAGATCCTTTTCAGTTTTCAGACCATTTCTTAAATATTCTATTCTGGGAAAAATAAACTAGTTTTTTTTTTAGCAGGTCTTAAGAGTTTCTTCATGCTGATTTTGGATCTCAGGTTATGCTTCAGTAAAAATACCAGTGCACTCCAGAATATCATGTTCCATGACCTAGATGATCCTTTAATGATACAGCTGCTAACTTCTGTGTAATGCTGATCATGGCTACCTGATATTTTAATTGTTTCTTTCTGACCATTTGCAGTATTTTTCACTTGACCTGATAGTTATGAAATTTGACTGCAATGTTCCTTAGAGTTATTATTTTGGGATCTCTTTGCTGAGATGATCAGTGGATTCTTCCAATGCCTATTTTGCCCCCTGGTTCCAGGATATCAGGGCAGTTTTTCTTGATAATTTCTTGAAAGATGTTGTCCAGGTCCTCCTTTTGATTATGACATTCAGGTAATCCTGTGATTCTGACATTCTTTCCTTGATCTGTTTTCCAGGTCAGTTTTTTTTTTTTGCATGAAGTATTTTACTTTTTCTTTTATGTTTTCAATCTTTTTAATTTGTTTGATTCCTTAATGTCTCATATAATTATTAGCTTCCATTTACCCAATTATGACTTTTAAGGAGCTATTTTCCTTACTTAGCTTTTGTACTTCTTTTTCCATTTGGCCAATTTTATTTTTAAAAGAGTTGTTTTCCTCAGTGATTTTTGGTATTTCCTTTTCCATTAGGTCAATTCTACTTGTTAAACAGTTGTTTTCTTTTTCCAAGCTGTTGACTCTTTTTTTTTTTATAATTCTCTTTCATCATTCTCATTTCTTTTCCCCGTTTTTATTTTCCCTCTCTTATATGATCCCTATGCTCCTTTTTGAGTTCTTTCATGAGTTCTGGGCTTGAGACCACTCCCCATTTTTGTTTGGGGCTTTGCTCGTAGGTGTTTTGACATTGCTATCCTCTTCTCAGTTTATGTCTTGATCTTCCCTGGCACCATAATAATTTTCTATGGCCATATTATTTTTGTATTTGTTGTTGTTATTGTTTGCTCATCTTTTTTGGGGGGAGACGGAGGGTGCTTTTCCTTTCTTTTAAATTTGAACTCTGCTCCCTGGGTGGAAAGTACACTGTCTCAGGCTTTTCATGCCAGTGGCTACAGACCCTGGATGTTTACCTAGTGTTGCAGTGATATTGTCCTGAGGTCAGATGGGGGACCCTTGAGTATGCTGCTGTGCTGAGGGGGTGGGGGGAAATGGCTGGCACTGCTGGAGGTTACAGGAGTCTGGAAGCTTACCTGGTGATGAGTCAGGGTCCTGGTTCTGGTGTCTGACATGTGCTGAGGCCCATAGGGGTGTTTCTGTGTTTCCTCAGGGCTACACTGAAGCACATGGCAGTTCTCAGAGCTAAAATCTGTCAGTTCCCCTGGCTATACTGAGTCACTTATGGGGTCCTGGTGTTGGCTTTTATTTGCTCTACCACACTGGAGCTCAGGATCTCCCACTGTTTTGCCGAGGTGGGACTTGTTTCTGGCTTATTGGGACACTTCCTGTCCTGGCCTGTGTTCCCCTTTTACCTTAGTGAAACATTTTTTTTTTGCTGATCCTCTAAGTTTCTTGGACTAAAAGAATGTCTCACCCCATCTTTTTGCTGGTCTGTTTTTCCAGGATTTGTTTTGGGGTGCTATTTTATGGTTGTTTGGAGGTGATTATGGGAGAGTTACTGTGATTTAATGCCATCTTGACACCTGGAAGTCTTCTGTCATATTTTTCCACTGCTAATGAAACTACAGGGTAAAGAATGTTTCTGTTAAGCCCTTCTTTTATTTAAAAATGTAATTCTTTTTCAATGAGCAAAAATCTATTTTTCCCTTCTAAGATTCTCACTCCACTGAAAACATACAAAGAAAAAATGAAATCCTTGTAATAAATAACCTAGTAAACAAAACAAGTTTTTTATTGGCTATATTCATAGGATAGGGGCTACAAGTATTATCTGTTTGCATAATCTTTACCAAACTATAGACCAGTTGAAGAAACTGTGACAATATTCACAAATTGTGAAGATCTGCAGCTAGTGGAAGCTAGCCCTTGTAAAATGGAGCTAGGGAAAATAAACTGTACTCTGATGTTGGGGATGAACAATTGATTGACAAAACATACTTTGGCTCTTGCAATTAAATTGAGTCAAGCCCTGATTAGCCCTCTGTGGAGGAGTCACTTAACTAATAAGAGAAAAATGTGTCTATGTGTAAGGGAGGACAATCTCTTTTGTCCATAAGAATGCAACTTCCTACAAATTCCAAACACTTTTAGCATAGTATAATGTATTTCTTTGTATTCTGGCCTATGCTACCCTTTTAAAACCTTAGATCTATTATTTACAAATGGTTTTGTATTTTCTTTCATAATCCATACGGTTTCACTATTCTGGCTGCTTCTTCATTACACTTAATTAAAACACTCAAGGCCATACTTACTGAGCTTCTTGATTTTTTTTTCCAGGAAACCTGTTCAACATTATGTAGTTGAAATCATTGGAACATCAGATTGTGGAAATTTGATTTAAAATAGTGTTATCTTTTTCCTCAGAGAATTTAGAATCTACTTATACTTTAGTTTTTCCCCTGTGCTTTTAAAAAACTGAAATGAAACTAATGCTCTGAGTGATATTTAAGTTATACTTATCAAAAGAAGACTTCCTAGATACTGCTAAATTTTTTGAAAAATGGTAATGAAAGCGGAACTTCATGGATATTAGCTATACAACACTAGATCAGGGCTATCATTTAGTTTTGGGGTCATCATTTCCATGTGAATGAATGAACGAACAAATGAATGAAGGAAGGAAGGAATGAAGGAACAAAGGAATGAAAAATAAAAGCTAGTTTATTAAGTATCTAGGTACAAAGAACTATTGTACAACTATGATACTAAGGCAGTACCTGCTCTCAAAGAATTCACATTCTATTCAGTAAAACAGCACACACAGGAAGTTTCATCTTTAAGTCATTTGTGTTATAGGGCCATTATCTACTTTGATTTCCACCCAACTCCCACAGGGATTAGGGTAGTTTTACCTAAAAGACCACCCTATCCCTCCTTTGATATAGCTTCTAGGTAACCTCTGCTCATAATGAAATGGTTTTCTGGCTGCATGGAGGCTTACCCATATGGAGTTCTGAATGCTCAGACCTGATGGGCATTCTGAGAGTTGGGAGTCCCCACACCCTGCCCTGTAGGGCAAGATGTGTTTTCCATGACGATGGAGAGGAGTTGAGTATACCAAGTTCTACTGTATTCTCCTTGATATTATTTCTCTGCTGTAGCTAAATCAGTTCCTTTTTGTTAACTGTTCAATAACCTACAAGCACCTCATTTAATCACAGTATTGAGCTTGAATTAATAAAGTGCCAGAATCAGGTCCCCTCCTAATAAAAGACTGCTGGTACTTATGGTACAGCAGCAAAACAGATGGTAGTGCAGCTTTTTATTTTATTTTCTGTGAACAAAAGCCATATCTGTTTCTGCTTTCAAACCAGTCCAAGGACTTTAGCCATGAGAACTTTTTTATGGGTCTTCAGAAATGTGTCTGTTGGGTAAATGGGGGCCACTGCATCTTCAGAGGTAGTTTTCAGGTTGCATTTCGGTATTGGTTGCTTTTCTGGATGATGACTTTGGGCACAGGCTGGTATGATGGTGGATGGGGTGCTGCTGTTCCCAGGGCTACTGGACTCTTACTTGCTATGGTAAGAGCAATAGCCTAACCTCTACCCCTGTGTCAGTTAGGCTAGTTTTTCCTTAAAAGGTCATCATCAAGACTTTCTTGGCTCAGGGGAATAAAGGCACAGACTGTACTCATATTGGTTATCTGAATATAAAGCAGGCAGGAGGAACTCCATGATACCTCTGTCTCTCTCTCTCTCTCTCTCTCTCTCTCTCTCTCTCGCTCAACTGACACCTCTCTCCCCTTCCCTCCTTTTCCCTCCCTCCACCAAGGCAA
>NW_027186523.1:28196498-28207904 GCF_028583685.1 Petaurus breviceps papuanus
TCTCTCTCTCTCTCTCTTTCTCTCTCTCTCTCTCTCTCTCTCTCTCTCTCTCTCTCTCTCTCTCTCTCTCTCTCTCTCTCTCTCTCTCTGTGTCTCTCTGTCTGTCTCTGTCTCTCTGTCACTCTTTTTCTCCATCTGTGTCTTTGTCTTTCTCCCTTTTTCCTTCCACCCTCCTTTCCTCCATCTGTCCCTCCATCCTCTCACTCTCTCCTCTGTCTGTTTTTCTCTTTCATGCTTGAGAGGTGGTAAATGATGGATCTTTGTTCTGTTGAGACAACTTTATTTGATTTTAATAAATATTTAATTTCTCTCTACTTTGAGTATCTTCTTTTTATGACTAAGTAGCTTTTTTTTTTCAAATTGTTGAATGACCTACAAATATCTCATTTTATTCTATAATTGAACATAATTTCTAGGGAATTGGCCTAAGAAAGGCTCAGTCCAGAACACTTGCTCTATGGTGACAGTTTATTGGTCATTGTAGCTTATAGTATAGATATTTGGGCTCTGGGGTTGCTTCCCTGGACAGTGGTTGTGGTAACCTTGGTTGAAAGCAGAGACACCTGTCTGGAGGTGCTGCTCCCTGAGTTCTTTCATTGACATGACTTCTTTAGCTAGAAGTAGTTCTGTAAATTCTTTTTGATCCTTCATAAGTTTATACTTAATATTTTCATGTTTTTCTTGGTATGTATATTTATGTTTGGGTTTTGCTCTTAATTTTTTAACTCAGTCCAATTGCATATAAGACGAGACTTTGGGGTTCCTGTAATCTAACCCTCTCATTTTACAGAGAAGATCATTGAGGCTAGAAAAGTATAGTGACTTCCTGAAAGTCAGGTGGCTATTAAATGGAAGATCCAGGTATCAAACCTAGATTCTCATACTCCAAATCTGCTGCTCCTATTTCATTGTTTCTTTCAAAAAAGGATAATAAAAGACAATGCCAAAAATATGATTGATATATGCTAATTTCAAATTGCTTGGAGTCATCCTCAAACTACGAAAGATAATTCCTTTTTTAGATATCTCATTTACAATTACAGAAAACCAGTTCTTAATTCTTTTGATATTTGCTGAAATAGTAGAAAAATAAGCCTTAAGAAATTTGAATGGGGGCGGCCAGGTAGCACAGCGAGTAAGAGCACCGGCTCCAGTGTTGGAATGACCTGGAGATCGAATCCCGGGCTCAGACACTTAGCACCCACCCAGAAACACCTGGCCATGTAACCTTGAGCAAGTTACTTAACCCCAATTGCTTAGGGGTGGCCAGGTGGCTCAGCAAGTAAGAGCACTGGATCCAGTGTCAGGATGACCTGGATCAAATCCGGGCTCAGATACTCAGCACCACACCCAGAAATAACTGGCCATGTAAACTTGAGCAAGTTACTTAACCCCGATTGCTTTAAAAAAAAAAAAAGAAATTTGAATGAATATATCATCCAATCAATCAGTACACCTTTATTAATTACTGACTATGGGACAGGTGCTGTGCTGAGTGCCAGGAATAAAAAAAAAAAGATAAAAAAGAAATAGCCTCTGTTCTTAAGGAGCTTAACATTTTCAGGAATTAAGCAATTTTCATTAGATTACCCAAAGTTATAAAGACCTAACTAATCTATCAGACATAGCTTATCTATTCTTTTTTAATTTTAATTTTATTTTCTTAGCCAAGGTTGAAATTGTATCACTTCATGAATCATTTCCATTTGCATATCTTTTCCATGTTCAGTAGGAAAATTGTGATTTGTCTTCCTCTAGGTCAAATTTTAGATACCTTTCCCTCATTTGTTTTTGTATGAAATCCTAGATGAACAAAATTATGTTTCTATACAGACACTCAACCCTCTGTATTGAATTCCACCTATATATTTATCTATGTATTATATTCATTTATTTGTCTTTTATTTCGCTACAGCCTCATAAGCTTCTTGAATTGAGGTAGTGACTATAATTGTTTGATTTTTTAGTTTGTTTTTCTAGCATTAAATATGGTAAATATCACTCTGCTGATGCTCAAAACATTTTTCCTTGACTTTGAATAACTAATTTAAAAGTGTTATGATTTTACTTCATTTTAGAAAAGGAGTATGCATTTCTAGTACAGTGCCATTCTACGTGCCCTTCTCTGGACACTCTCCTGTTTATCAACCTACTTTGTAAAATGTGGGGTACAGAGCAAATATAAGTCTCCAGATCAGGTCATCTCCTATTTAGTTTGAATTCTATTGGGTCCAATAAAGACCATTATTTTTTTCATTTCCTTTGGTAGTTATTAAGATAATATTTAACTCCATTCAACTCACATTAATTTAACAAACATTATTCATTTATCATATTCTAGGTTTAAGTTATCATGCTAACTTCTAGGGCAAGTGTTCGAAGCATGACGTCCATGGATTTGAAGGGGTCTATGAACTTTGAAGGAAAAAATTTACTTATTTTCACTAACTTATAGCTGAAATTAGCATTTCCTTCAATTATTTAATACATATTATTCTAAGAAGTCTTCACCATACTGCCAGTGGGATTCCTGACAAAAAAAAATTAAGACCCCCCTGCTCTAGCAATACATAAACAAAAAATCTGATATTCCATGTTCTTAGGGAGTTTACAATGTAGTTAGAGAGGGAAGGACTGATGGACACATACATATAGAAGTATTTATTAAGTGACTATTGTCCCAGTTATCGTGCTGGGCACTGAGAATTCACAGACAAAATTGAGATAGTCCCTGTCCTTGAGGGATTTATTTTCTACCAGAGAGACAACATCCACACAAAACAGATACAAGGCAACCCAAGGAGGATAGGTATTGAAGAAGAGAAGGTACTCAAAGTAGGGCTGAGTCAATAAGAAGAGAGTGCATTCTGGCCAGAGGACAGAGCAGGTAAAAGGGCACAGGAGCCAGGAAATATGCAATGCATGAGGACCAGCTTAAAAATCAACATAGATGATATGAAGGGAAAGTGATGTTTAAGAAGACTCTGCACCTGAAGGTTTTAAAGAAATCAAGTTTTTATTTAAAAGCATGCTTTTCCACTGTAGTGTACACATCTACATGGGAGAATACTGACAATTGTGGACATGGTGCATTTTTTTTAAAGCAATTGGGGTTAAGTAACTTGCTCAAGGTTACATGGACAGTTATTTCTGGGTGTGGTGATGAGTATCTGAGCCCAGATTTGATCCCCAGGTCATCCCGACACTGGAGCCGGTGCTCTTATGCTGAGCCACCTGGCCGCCCCTAAGCAATAGGGGTTAAGTAACTTGCTCAAGGTTACACAGCCAGGTGTTTCTGGGTGGGTGCTAAGTGTCTGAGCCCGGAATTCGATCCCCAGGTCATCCTGACACTGGAGCCGGTGCTCTTACTCGCTGTGCTACCTGGCCGCCCCTGACATGGTACGTTTTAAAGAAAATGTACAACTGGATTTATTTTTCATAGTCTATAGATGGTATGAATTTGAAATAGGGTACTTTGTCTTTGTTCTTATGTTTTATTAGGATTTTTTTCTTTCTTTTGACAAACTATATTTTAGTACCTTTTAAAAGAAATAAACAACATGTAATTTTTTAAGGTTGAAATATTTATTATTGTTTCTGGAAGGAGAAATGTGAGTTAGCTAAGAATTGGCATAAATTACCTCTTCTGTAATAGCTCAGACCCACAACATGTGTCATTTGGTTCAATAAAAAAGGAATAAAAGTCAATTTAATAGAAAACATGGTGATAATATAGTCCCTATATCATAGAGTAGTTAACAGATTTCATGGTATAATGTATATAAAGCACTTTATAAACTTAAAAGAATAATATAAATGTGTCATAGGTGAAATTTGAACTCAGGTCTTCCTGTTCCAAAAGCAGTACTCTTTCCTCTGAAGTAGTTCTGCATTTTTATATTGTCTTTGTGACCCATCATGTGATCATTTATTTTGTGCACTGCATAAGTGCTTGAAAAAAGAGCTTGCTTTTGCTCTCCCCTTTCAATAAAATAAAGAAATGGCAAGACCATCTAATAATAAGATGGTTTTGCTTAATTATTTTTCAATAGAAAAATGTCCCATGACAGAGGGGTGATTGGGATAGGTTTGATATTTTTTTTAATGGAGAAATATCACAAATATATTTTAATTAGAAAAATTGTTTCAGATGCTAGAAGTGAGGTGTTCTCAAATGAGTTTTACTAGTAATAATTTCATTTAAACTACATTTTATCTACCACTTTATTTTTTTCTAGGCACATATGACTTGTTTCATCAAATTCTGATCCAGAGGTTGGAACTAAAGACAATAAGTGGGATTGTAGAGATGAAGATGCCAGGTTAATGTATGGAAGAATTTTCCTAGCAATTAAAATTTTTTCCCAGATGGGATGGGTTTCCTTGTGATATGTTTTCCCATTAATGCACATGTTCAAATAGAAGTTGCATGTCATTAAATAAATTCCTGCTTTTAGCCTCTACTGGCTTTGTGCCCCATTTTTCTCAATTCAGTGACTGGACCCATGACTGCTTTTAACTACTTAGCATTAGATTGGCATTTACAAAGGAATATTTATTTAAAACTTACAGTAAGAACAAAGTACAAATATTTCACTGAACACTGAGAGACATAATTTCCCCATATATCATTTCAGTCTTTCAGTTTTCCATGTGGATGATGCCACCTTAACCACACTCATTTTGTACACCTGCCAAACCCCCATTTCACAAGAAAAGATATTATTGCTTCTTTTTGTAGTATTTAGATTCTTGAAAAGCTACATTTCAATGGGATTATTAAAAATGAAAACTGATATTTTGGTGGAGCAAAGATTAATTTTGAAAAGACAGTAGTCATCTATTATACAATTTGTTCTTTATATTTAAATGTGTACATCTTTATTGAAATTTAAATGAGTACTTATTTTACTCAAGCTACCCATTTAGCCATATTCTGATGAGTTCAAATTCTGCTTTGTACATTTATAGAGATTCCAAGGGCTAACAACACATAAAATCATCTTTTGTGTTCAAATTTACTGCACTTTACCCCTTAAATGCACTATGTATATGTCTGATTTCATACACCTTTCCAGAGAGTCAAGAATCAAGGGTAAAATAAAGTATTGTATTTTATTATACATGTTGGCAAAACTGATACCTATAAAAAAGACCTAAAATTATTAGAGTTACACAGTAGTTTGTCTCCAGATGATTATCAGAGAGCCCAGAATAATGGCAATCTATTCCTATACGGTTTTACTTCAAATAGAGTATGGGGGTGGGGGTGGGTGGAACCAAGATGGTGGTGTAGAAGCAGGAAAACTCCATGGGACTTCCCCCATAACCACCCTAAATACCTATAAAATATGAATCTAAACAAACTTTTGAGCTACAGAACCCATAAAGTGACATAGAGAAACAAACCTCTCCCTGAAGGCAGCCTGGAAGGTGGACAGAAAGGGTCCATCGCAGTGCACTATAAGCAGAGCCCAGCCCCATATGAGCCCATGGTTTTAGCTCGAGGGCAGCCCCAACCAGCCACGGGTGGAGGGACTTCAGGAGAGTAGATCACCATTATTGTCGCAGTTTCCAGAATTATCAACCCATAAATGCCAAAGACAAAGTAAAAGGTTAGTGTGGACTTTGGGAACAGGGGGCCTGA
This sequence comes from Petaurus breviceps papuanus, assembly GCF_028583685.1. Lineage (NCBI taxonomy): Eukaryota > Metazoa > Chordata > Mammalia > Diprotodontia > Petauridae > Petaurus > Petaurus breviceps. The sequence goes on from NW_027186523.1 coordinate 28,202,146, forward strand.
GAGTGTGGTCTGGCCTCTGCCCCTGGGGTGAGAAGGCAAGAAGTGGCTGAGGTATAGTGGCCACTGCCTCATGGCTGCTTCGGAGCTCCTGGCTTGCAGAGTGTAGGGGGACCAAGCAGCAATTCTGAGGGGTAATTTCTCTTGCTTTAACCTGCTTGGATCTGGATCTTGTTCTTGGGTGGAGGTCCTGGGGTGTGTGATGAGGTGCCAGTGCCTGTGGAGTCTTCTAAGAGGACACGCAACTAACAGCTCTGGCATCTGCAAAAACTCCAGCAATTTAGGACAAAGCTATCCTCTCTGGAAGCAGAGTTCTATTGTGGCAAAAAGCTCAAAAGTCAAGTAATTGAGTTGCAACATGAGGAAGCAAAGGAAGCAAAGCAAAAACAACAATCCAACTTTGGATTCCTTTTTAGGGGACAAAAAGGATCAAAGCATATAATGGGAGAAAGACAATGAAGTCAGAAATCCTGCACCAAAAGCTTCCAAGAAAAATATGAACTGGTTAAAGGTCATAGAGGAGCTTAAGAAGGATTTTGAAAACCAAATAAGAGAAGTGGAGGAAAAATTGGGGAGAGAAATGAGAATGATGCAAAAAATCATGAAAAGAGAGTCAACAACCTGACTGAAGAAAATAACACCTTAAAAAATAGACTAACTCAAATGGCAAAAGATGCTTAAAAAGCCAATGAGGAGAAGAATGCCTTAAAAACCCACATTTTCCAGATGGAAAAAGAATTTTAAAAGTTCACTGAAGAGAATAATTCCTTCAGAATTGGATTGGAGCAAATAGAAGCTAGTGACTTTATGAGAAATCAAGATACTATTAAACAGATCCAAACAAATGAAAAAAAAATAGAAGGCTCTGTGAAATATCTCATAGGAAAAACCACTGACCTGGAAAATAGATCCAGTAGAGATCATTTAAAAATTATTGGACTACCTGAAAGCCATGATCAAAAAAAGAACCTAGAAATCATCCTTCAAGAAATTCTCAAGGAAAATTGGCTTTATATGTTAGAACCAGAGGGCAAAATAGAGACTGAAGGCATTCACTGATCACCTCTTGAAAAAGATCCCAAAAAGAAAACTCCTAGGAATATTATAGCCATGTTCTGGAGTTCCCAGATCAAGGAGGAAATATTACAAGCAGCCAAGAAGAAACAATTTGAATACGTTGGAAACACAATCAGGATAACACAGGATATAGCAGCTTCTACAATGAGGAATCACAGGGCTTGGAATATGATATTCCAGAGGTCAAAGGAGCTGGGATTAAAACCAAGAAATACCTACCCAACAAAACTGAGGATAATGTTTCAGGGGAAAATATGGTCATTCAGTGAAATAGAGGACTTTCAAACATTCTTTATGAAAAACCAGATTTGAATAGAAAATTTGTCGTTCAAATGCAAGAAGCAGGGGCAGCTAGGTGGCACAGTGAATAGAGCACTGGCCCTGGTGTTAGGAGGACCTGAGTTCAAATCCAGCCTTACACACTTGACACACTTACTAGCTGTGTGATTTTGGGCAAGTCACTTAACCCCAATTGCCCTCCAAAAAGGAAAAAAAAAAGAAATACAAGAAGCAAGATAAGCATGGGAATGTAAACAGGGGAAAGAAATTATAAGGAACTTATCAAAGTTGAACTATTTACATTCCTACATGGAAAAAATTGATAATTGTAACTTATGAAACTTTTCTCAGCATGAGCATAGGTGAAGGAAATATAAATGTGTGTATATATATATACAGTTATATGTCTATATAGGAGGGTATATGTGTGTATGAATACTTTTGTGAGTGTGTATATATGTTTACAGGTTTACATAGACAGAGGGCATAGGATCAATTGAATAGGAAGGGATGATACTTAAAAGGTGAAATTGATAGATGAGAGAGGAATATAATGAGAGGATATGGGGAGAGAGAGAATGGTGTAAATTATCTCATATAGAAGAGTCAAGGGAAAACTGTTATAATGGAGGGGAAGAGCAGGAAGGCAAAAGGGAATGGGTCGACCTTACTCTCACTGAATTTGGCTTAGGGAGGGAATGATATACACACTAAATAGGGTATCTCACCCTATAGGAGAGTAGGGAGGAAGGGGATGAGAAGGGGGATGATGGAGGGGAGGGCAGGTTAGAGGGGAGGGCATTAGAAGCACACACTTTTGAAAAGGGAGAGGGTCAAAGCAGAGAATAGAACAAGTGGGGGTTGGGATAGGATGGAGGGAAATATAGTCAGTTTTTCACAATATATCCACTATGGAAATGTTTTGCTTAGCTACATATGTGCAACCTATATTGAATTGCTTCTCTTCCCAGTAAGGGTGGGTGATAAGGAGGAGGAGAAAGAATCTGAAATTCAAATAGTTAAAAAAATTATTATTTTTTTTTTACATACAAGAGGGAAATAAGATATACAGGCACTTGGGGTATGGAGATCCATGTTGCCCTATGGGAAAGTCAGAGGGAGTATGGGGGAGGATATAGGAGAGAGCAGATTGTGGGAGGGGGTATAAAATGAGATCACTATTTTGGGGTGGTGGGTAGGGGAAAGATGGGGAGAAAATTTGTAACTCGGAATCTTGTGGAAATGAATGATGTAAACTAAAAATAAACTTAAAATTTAATTAAAAAAAATAAAGACTCCCATTGGAATTCTGTCTCAAAAAAAATGCTTCCTCATACAAGGAGAAAGAAAACTCCAGTGGTTGTTAGAGAACCCAAATAAATCAAAGGCCCCGGTTCTATGACTTTGTGCTGTTCTTGACATAGTATTGAGATATCATTGGCTTTGCCTGTGGATTCCTGAGAGCCATCACTATGAAACTTCAACTCTGGCAAGTCTTACCAGACTAGAAAAAACATTGAGTACAGGTCTAGGGATGACCTGTCTTTCTATCATCTGTGCTATGCCTAAATAAGCCTGGATGGCTACAGGGAAATGACTTCTTTTTGCTACATAAACTATTATAGATTATTTGCTGAGACACAGAGAGGTGCTTATTACCCTGGATTATTGTTACTTCACTATCTCTTCCAAGAAGACTGATAGCATCTCCTGATCAGGAATCATAAATGGAGCCACTGGACATCCTCTCTTCTCCTCCCTAGTCTTTCTTTGGATTTGGGGTTGACTTTAGAATTTGCAACAAGCTGATGGTCAAACTGTAAATAGACAGTTGATTCAGAAATGACTCAATGCTAACAACCAATCATTTCATGTCAAGATAATTTAATTTTTTCTGCTATTTGGGCCTCAATATGACCAGTGCCTTTCTCTCCAATCCCTTCTTAAAGAAAGTAATCATGCTGATGAATAAAATGAATGAAAAAAAAGAGTATTAGGCATTCATTCTTGATTTGAACATAACCTAAAATTTACCATTTGCTCATCACAGTGTTCATAATTAACTGCAGCTTTTGTGGTGGTGTGCTTCCACTGTAGACATTCACCAAATGCTTTGTATTTAAATCATAAATAATAATTATGTTAAAGCAGAACCCTTATGTGGGCAGTAAGGTAAACTCATTCTAGAGTGTGAATGAATTATTAATAGCTATTTAGTTTTTTGAGTAACAATTTTATTTGTCAAGCTAAGAAAATCATTATTGCATATGTGTGCGTTTGTGCTTGCCACATAATTGGTTATTTGTTTTCAAGTTTTTATGTGAACAGAATGGTATGGGAGCTATAAGTTTATTAAAGTCTTTCAAAGCTCTTTAAAGATATGAGCTATTATTATGATTATTGGTAATTTTGGAGTTATTGGTGATCTGAAAGGTATAAAATTGAATTTATAGGCTTTTTAGGTTGAAATTTTCATATCTAATGTGCCATCAATGAATTACATGCCCTTATCACTTCAAATTATTTGAGAAGACTTTTCAGACCAAGAGTAAGACTCTTCCCCCTACCCCCCAAATATTTTTTTTTAATGAAAAAAAAACATTTATTGAATTTCCGTTCCTGCTAAATTCCAAGTGCTATGCTCAGTACTGGGGATGAATGGCAACCACAGAAAGACAGTCTATGGTCAAGTTCACACTTTGTGGGGGAGGAGGAGAGACAATGTATTATTGTTAGAGAGTGCAGTTGCTGGGTAAATGAAAAGACTTTAAAAAATTTTAAGTCTTATAAGTCACAAGAATGCACCAGAGGGGCAGATTGCATGACTCAGACAGGCATCTTCAGATTGTCAGAGGTTCAGATGATATTGAGAAAATGTAGGACATACAAGCAGGGCAAATGGTAAAGCCAGGATGTCTTCAGATAGTGTCAGGGCAGAAGGCAAGGTTTGTTTCACATCCATTTTGCCCAAAGTAAAAGTTGGTGACTCCCATTACCCCAAGTCATGTGAGTAGTCAAGCAGTCTGGATTGGCTTATAGGTAGTTTGGAGCAAGAGTTGAGCAAGTCAAACAAAGTTCAATTGGATCTGACAGAGATGAGGAAATCTACCTTTCTCTTATTATTAGTACATGTGAATAATTTCTACAGTTGTTTATAGTATATTTACAGTATAATATATAGTATTTTCTTCATATTATTGAAGAAAAATTAAAATAGCACATAGGAAAACAAAGATTGCTATGGAAGACAGCTATAACAAGGCAGTGGGAAGGGTAAAGGGATTGATTTTGGAGATTATATTGTAGAATTAAATAGAGTGACACTTCTAATTTCACCATCTGAAGAGTATTGATTGAGTCTTCTCACTTGTTTCTAGTTGCTTCTCTTGCTAATCTTTAAGCTTCAGCTTTGCCTTCAACTTTTGAATGAGTAGGTATACACTTCCACTCAACATTTATGCTCTGAGTCATATTATTCAGTTTAGTGAATTGGTCTTTGTGGACAACATCTTTATTTTTACTTGTTTTCCAGCCATTTTCTTTCCAATTGTCAATCCATTCATACCTTTGGTGATAAATTGATTATCTGTGCAGACAGTAAGTCTGTCCTTGTTTTGGGCATTTGCTTACTCAATCCCTTTGGTTGCTGCTTCTAATGTTTTTGCTAAGAGATACCTTACACATGTATTTCTTTTTCAGTCTTCTGACTTTGTTCTTCATACTTCTTCTTGTCTTCTATTGTCATTGGCTTCTTTTTTGGTTCATTTTAATTTCCAGAGGGTTTGTGGCTTAGTCAAGGTTTGGTACCTTTTATACCTGACTGCTTATTTCCTTTCCAATTCTTTCTTCCATAACTCTCATTTCTTTTCCAATTCTCTTCCCCCACCCCCAGTGCTCTCATTTCATTGATTTTAAACAAATATTAAACTCTGAAATAACAAACAAACAAACTGGGGCAGCTACGTGTTATAGTGAATAGAGCACTGGCCCTGGAGTCAGGAGGACCTGAGTTCAAATCTGGCCTCAGACACTTAACACTTACTATTCATGCGACCTTGGGCAAGTCACTTAACCCCAACTGCCCTGCCTTCCCCCCTCCAAAAAAAAATACAGACTCTTGTTGGGTCTGGGCAGCTAAGAACTGCTGCTGGACTAACTCCCTATCATCAGATGACACATTTTGTTGGTTGAAAATGAGAGTATGCAGGGCGGCTAGGTGGTGCAATGAATAGAGCACCAGACCTGGAGTTGGGAGGACCTGAGTTCAAATCCAGCCTTATACATTTAACACTTACCAACCGTGTGACTTTGGGCAGGTCACTTAAACCCAAATGCCCTGCCTTCCCCTCTCCAAAGAGCAGAAAGAGAGAGAGAGAGAGAGAGAGAGAGAGAGAGAGAGAGAGAGA
>NW_027186523.1:28208004-28265525 GCF_028583685.1 Petaurus breviceps papuanus
AAGGGAGTAAGAGTAGTGGGAGGTACGGGTGGAGAGGGTGGTGGGAAAGAGAAAGGGGAATGAAGGGAGGAGAGGAGAGGAGAGAGAGAGAGAGAGAGAATGAGAATATGCTTTCCTTGGGTGTATGATTTTTGTACTGGTTATTACTCCATAGGCTTTAGGATAGATCAGAAGCTAGGATTGAGACCTTCCTCTGCACCTGAAGTCTAAGCCACACTGCTGTTGCTTGTTTCTAAATTTATTCTTTTTCATTATACTGCCTGGGACCTTATATTGTTTACTACCCCAGTAACCCACCTCTGAGTGAACATCTCTTCTCAATCTAATTTGGATCTCTGAGCTGGCCAGTTAGCACCTGTTCCTAGAGTGGTGCCCCAGTATATAACAGGATCTATCCCTGTATGAGTCTAGTAACTACTCTCGCTCAGGTGTACAGACTCTTCCAGAGAACTTGAGTGCTCCATCAGTGATCCTGTCCACTGTGTTCTCAGACCTCTGTGATTGTCTCCCTGTGACAAAAAGGACTGGAAAAATGACTCATTGTGACTTTTTTCTTGTATTTCCCCATCAAGATTTGATCTGGAACATTTTGTTTATCTGTTTGGAGGAATTTTAGCTGCTTAGAAATAGATTTTAGGATTGATCACATTTTTTTTAGAGTGGAAATGGAATTTCTCAAAGAATATTAGACTTTTTTTTGCACTGGTATCATTGTCCTAGTTAAGAGACATTTCCTCTGCCTAATTCATACCCTTTGTGTAGTCACATGCAGTTTCTTAGGTGATCACAGTTAAGCTTCTTTAATGATATTTTTAAAATTGTATTTCCTCTAAAGCTATCTAATCCAATGTCCTCATTTTAAGGATGAGAAAAGTAAGTATAAATTTAAGGTCACAGACATACTAAATGTGAAAGGTCGGATTTGAACCCAAATTTTGACTTACAGCATCAGCATATTTTCCCCTATACTATGCTACATTCTTTTCAATAAATGGGACATTTAAAATAATTGAATTAAGGTTTTTTTCCTCCTGGTTTTGCTCTTCTGGGAGACTCAATCTGTTAAGTTAGAAATGGGTCCACTTTTTTTCTTTTGCAAATGTTTTAGTTTAGCTACGGGAATTTTACTGATACAGTGATAAGTCATTTACAATACTTTGGTATTCGCATAATTTGGAGTTAACTCTGATTGATTGAATGCTGAATGACCTGAACTATCTATGTACAATAAGTCATTAAGACTACATAAGGGAAAAGGCAGGGACTTGTCTGAGCTCTCCTGAGAACCCCTCTGAATATCTTTAAATAATGCCATAAAACACTTCCTGGAGCAGCAGAATCCGCAAAAGGACAGGGAGATATAATTTTCCAGCCAAAGACAACTTAGAAGGTCAGCAGGAAAGCTCTGTTGCACATGACCAGAGCACAGGCCACACCAACAGAGACCCAACCCCAGAAAACTAGAAGCAGTTCTTGGAAGCCACTAAATCAGCAGTGGCAGCAGCACCTTCCAGAGCTCTTCCTACATACAGAACTGTGGTAAAAAAAAAATAATAATCAGAAGGAGATTACAGGGGTCTCTTTGCTGGTGTCTCTGTTGTTTTGCTCATACACTGAACTAGGATACAGTGCTGGGTGGCAGTCCCAGGGCAAGGAGGAGCATTAGAACACCAGAGCTGGCTGCAGCGGAGCAGGGTCCCTCATCACAGTTCCAGGGCAGAATAGAGTGCTTGAGGTCACTCACATACCAGAGCACAAGCCAAGACAGTAGTAAACAACTCTCCTTAGGTCATATCACCTTGGAAGAACTGAAAACTTACAGGTCTCTAGAAGTTTCTCTGAAAACAGCTACACAAAGACCCTCAAGCTTGGAACAATGTACCCTCCACCCTGTGAGCAGAACCACACTCTAAGAGTTAAAACATTAAGAAATAGACTGGAAAAATAAGCAAATAACCAAAAAAAAGTGTGACCATAGAAAGTTACTATAATGACAAGGAACATCAAAATACACACTCAGAAGAAGATAGCAAAGTCAAAGCTTCTGCATACAAAGACTCCAAGAAGAAATATGAATTAGTCTCAGGCCACAGAAGAGCTCAGAAAGGGTTTTGAAAATCCAGTAAGAGAGGTACAGAAATAATTAGGAAGAGAAATGAGAGTGATGTAAGAAAATCATTAAAAAAAAGAGTCAGCAACTTGGTAAAGGAGACACAAAAAATACTGATGAAAAGGACATCTTAAAAAGCTAGGTCAAATGGCAAATTAGGTCCAAAAAGCCCAATGGGGAGAAGAATGTCTTGAAAAGCAGAATTGGCCAAATGTAAAAAGGGGCACAAAAAAGAAGAAAAAACTCCTTAAAATGTAGAATTGACCAACTGGAAAAGGAGGTACAAAAGATCACTGAAGAAAATAATTGCTTCAGAATATAAATTGATCAAATGGAAGCTATTGATTCTATGGGAAATCAAGAAACATTAAAATAAGACCAAAAGAATGAAAAATAGAAAACAATGTGAAATATCCCATTGAAAAATAACTGACCTGGAAAATCAAAGAGAGATAATTTTAAAAAATATTGGACTACCTGAAACCCATGATCAAAATAAGAGCTTAGACATCATTTTCAAGTAGTTATCAAGGAAAACAGCTCTATTTATTTATCTATCTAGATATTCTAGAACTAGAGGATAAGATAGAGATTGAAAAAATTCACCAGTCACCTCTTGAAAGAGGAAATGAAATGAATGAAAAGTGCCAGGAATATTTATAGCCAAATTACAGAGTTACCAGGTAAAGGAGAAAGTATTGCAAGCAGCCAGAAAGAAATAATCTATGTATCATGGACCCAGAGTCAGGATAAGAAAAGATTTAGCAGCTTCTGCATTAAAGTATCATAGGTATTGTAATATGATATTCCAGAGGGCAAAGGAGCTAGGATTACAACCAAGAATCACCTACCCAGCAAAACTGAGTATAATCCAGTAAGGGGAAAAATTGATATTTAATGAAATAGAAGACTTTCAAACATTCTTGATGAAAAGACCAGAACTGAATAGAAAATTTGACTTTTTTTTTTTTTGCTTTTTTTAGGGAGAAAGGCAGAGCAGTTGGGGTTAAGTGACATGCCGAAAGTCACACGGCTAGTAATAGTTAAGTGTCTGAGGCCAGATTTGAACTCAGGTCCTCCTGACTCCAGGGCCAGTACTCTATACATTGTGCCACCTAGCCACCCCAAAATTTGACTTTCAAATATAAGAAACAAGACAAGCATAAAAAGATAAACAAGAAATAAAAATAAGGGACTTAATAAAGTTAAATTGTTTATATTTGTACGTGGGACGATTATACTTGTAACTCAAAGGAACTTTCTTATTAGGGTAGTTAAAAGAAGTATATATAGATAGAAGATACAGGTTTGAATTTAGTAGGAAGAGACGCTATCTAAAAAATAAAGAGTAAGAGAGTAATACACTGGGAGAAAGTGAAAGGGAGAGGTAGAATGGGATAAATCATCTCACATGAAAGAAGCAACAAAAATCTTTTATGAATGAGTGGAAGATGGAGGAGGTGAGAAGGAGTGAGTGAACCTTATTATTCTCATCAGATTTGGCTCAAAGTTGGAATGACATACAGACTTACTGGGCATAGAAATCTATCTTACTTACCTTACAGGAAAGTAGGAGGGGAATGTGATCAGAGAAGGGGAGGGAGGTGATAGAAGAGATGGCAGATTGGTATTGCGGTAGTCAGAAGTAAAACACTTTTGGGGAGGGACCGGATGAAAGGAGAGAGAATAGAAATAGCAGAGTGGAGAAGGGAGGGAAATACAGTTAGCAATCATAACTGTGAAAAAAATTAAAGTAAGTTTCTCTTCATAAAGGCCTCATTTTTCAAACATATAAAGAACTGAGTCAAATTTATAAAAATAAGGGCCATTCCCCAATTGATAAATTATCAAAAGATATGAATAGTTTTCAGATGGAAGCAATCAAAGCTATCTATAGCCTTATTAAAAATGTTCTAATTCACTATTGATTGGAGTAATTCAAATGAAAACAATTATGAGGTACTACTTCATACTTATCAGATTGGCTAATAGAACATAAAAGGAAAATGACAAATATTGGAGGGGATGTGGGGAAAATGAGATATTGATGAATTGTTGGTGGAGTTGTGACTTGATTCAACCATTCTGTAGAGCAATTTGGACCTTTGCTCAAAGGGTTGTAAAACCATGCATTGTCTTTTACCTAGCAATATCACTGCTAGGTCTGTATTCCCAAAAGAGATAAAAAAAGGAAAAGAATTGATATGTACAAAAATAATTTATAGCAGCTCTTTTCTGGTGTCAAAGAATTAGAAATTGAGAGAATGATGCCCATCAATTGAGGAATGGTTGAACAAATTGTGGTATGTGATTGTGATGTAATATTATTGTGCTATAAGAAATTATGCTCTCAGAAAAACCTGGAAAGACTTACAGAAGCTGATGCAAAGTGACTTGTACTGTGTGCAAAGTAATAACTATATTGTAAGATGATCAGCTGTGAATGACAGCTATTTTCAGCAATACAATGGTCCAAGACAACTCTGAAGTACTTATGATGGAAAATGCTATGCATCCCCAGAGAAAGAATTGATGGTGACTGAGTACAGACTGAACAATATTTTTCTTACTTTATTTTTCTTAAGTATTTTTGTCTGTTTTCTTTTACAACATGACTAATATGGAAATATATTTTGCCAGACTATACATGCATAACCTTATATCGAATTGCTTGCTTTCTCAGTGGGGAGGAAACAGAAGAGGAAGGGAGAGAATTTGGAACTCAAAATTTCAAAGAGGAAAGTTAAAAATTGTTTTTACATGTAATTGGGGGAAAATAAATACTTAAAAAAACCTATCCAAGTCTTTCTAAATCATTAGAAAATCATTATACCTATGAAGACAACTGTTCAAAAGTCAGGTTTCTCCCCTTTTTCAAGAACCAGAGCAAAAGGGCCATTGAAAAATTGAATAGAACATTATGTTTCAGCAAGAAATAAAGCTAGAAAACAAATGCAGCCCTTGGATAAGATTGACTTTGTCATCTGAAAACTGTCAGGGAAAAAAACACAATGATTTGTCTTTTAAACAATGCCAATGCCTGATTTGTAAACAAAGATGGTAAAATTCTAGAGAAACACTACAGGATGGATTAATCATTGTGCAATTGCCACATGTAAGCAGCTTTATAATCCTCATTCTTCTGAGCAGTTATAACTAAATGCTTACTTTTCAAATACTTTCTGATCATCCATCCCTAAAAAAACACAAAGAGTAGATTACTGAATTAAGAGCTTTCATTTTAAGCATTTGTTAGGATTCATTCTTCCATGAATTGTCACACAACTCCTGGGTATATCCTTACATCAAAGATTACTAGACAGGATCAAATCATTAATCAAGATGATATTGCTATTGTAATCAAAGCAGATAGGTGAGAAGTAGGGAAATAACATTTTTTTTCTGTTTTAAATATTTCTTGATTGTAGCCAACTCTTGATTAACTGTGGCAATGGGGGAAAGGAATGGTATGTATAATTGAAACTGCAGAAAATTTAAAAACACTACTCTAGTCAGTGGCTTTGTCCTTTTACCCACTGAATTTTTCTTCTGGAGTAGGGCCTCATAATCATTTGAGAGAATACTATTTGTGCGTGGAAAAGGTAATAACAATATTGTATGGAATAATAATTTGTTTGTAGAGAAGGTAATAATAATAGTGTATCTCTGTCTTCCCTCCCTCCCTTCCTTCTCTCTCTGGTTCTTTCTTCCCTCCCTCCCTCCCTTCTCTCTCTGGTTCTTTCTTCCCTCCCTCCCTCCCTTCTCTCTCTGGTTCGTTTGTTCGTTCGTTCGTTCGTTCGTTCGTTCGTTCCTTCCTTCCTTCCTTCCTTCCTTCCTTCCTTCCTTCCTTCCTGTCTAAATTCTTCCTGCCCCTCTTGTGACCAGGGATATAGAAACATGAAATAATGCTAGTTCACTGCTTCAAATTTATTTGATATGAGTTTCCCTTTCTCTTTGCCTAATTACTTAGGGCATTAAATGCCAAGGAGCAATACAATAGCCAAAGTAATAGCAAAGGAAGAATAAATTAATGGAAGAAAGAAAAAAAAAACAATGATCAAGTGTTTGCTATGAGAGAGAATGAAGAAAACATGAAGTTTTGGTTCTGGGAAAGACACATGCAAACACTGTGCCCAGAGTTGCAGGGGAAGAGTCCATTCTCCTAGTAAGAGTAAGATGACAACAATGACCTGAGGGTAGTAGATTTTAAGCTAGAAAGGCATCTAAGAGCATTTAATCCAGTCCTTTAATTTTACAGATGAGGAAGCTGAGGCACAAAGATATTAACTTGCCAAAATTGTCTTTTCTACTTTTAAAACATCTCTTCTATATGTCCCTTTCTCTTTACTCAGATGTCCCCTACCTTAGCTCTGGCTCGCATCACTTTTAAAAAGTGATCTCTGGTCTATCTGGTCTCCCTGACTCTCCTTACTGCAATCTGTCTTCCACTTACCAGCAAAAGCAATTTTTCTAAAGTGTAGGTCTGACCAATGATTCTCAGTATCATCCTTTACCCCTTTCTCAGTGGGCTCCATTGGTTCTCTATCACCTATAGAAGCAAATATAAATTACTCTATTATGATTTTAAATATCTTCACTATCTGGTCCCTTTCTACCTTTCCGGTCTTCTTACAATCTACTCCCTTTTTTGCACTCTGCAGTCCTGTAACCTGTTTTATTTGTAGTTCCTTCATATGAAACTCCATTTACCTTCATGCTGTGTTTATACTGGCTGTCCCCCATGCCTGGAATTCACTTCCTCATTTCCTCTGATGGTTGATATACTTCCCCTTCCTCATTTTCTTTAAGCCTCTGATTAAATTTTACATTCTGTGGGAGGCCATTACTCTCCGACAGGATGCTAAAGTCTGTGCATTTAATGTTACGTTCATCCTTTCTGTAAATGTCTTATATTATGTTCCTAGTTAGTTATATAGGGGAGGCTAGGTGGCACAGTGGATAGAGGTCCAGGTCTGGGGAAAAAAAGACTCATCTTTCTGAGTTCAGATGTAGCCTCAGACACTTACTAGCTATGTGAATTTGGGCAAATCACTTATCCCTGTTTGCCTCGGTTCCTCATCTGTAAAATGAACTGGAGAAGGAAATGGCAAACTACTCCAGTATCTCTGCCAAGAAAAGCTCAAATGGGGTCATGAAGAGTTAGACACAGAAATGATACTACTGAACAACAAAAACAAAAATTATTTACACCTTGTCTCCCTCATTAGAAAATAAACTTCTTGAGGTCTTGGATTTTTTTTAACCCTCTTACCCCCACTACTTAGCAAATACAGCAAGCACTTAATATTTTGTCTATTTTTAAGATATTTGTCTATGGGCCAGGGGCAGGCCAGAAAGCAACAGCACTGTGTGCAGGGGCAGGCTGGGAGGAGGCCTGACCAATGAGGGGGGCAAGTCATCCCACCAACCACAAGGGCTCCTACCAGGCCTTTAACCAAAGGGCTGGGACTGAAAAAAGCAAAGTAAGAACCAAATTCAGGGCCCCTGTCCGGGACAGCAAATACTCCTGAGATTACCACTCCATAGCCCAGAAATAAAAAAAAAAAAAAAAAAGCCCCCACCCAAACCCCCAAGAAGGGGGGAGGGAGAGTAAAACCAAGGGGTCCAACCAACCCCCCCCCCCCAAAAAAAAATATAGTAACTATTGCCCCAAGGCAAAACCCTCAACAGTAAAGGTTTGGGAACCCTAGAGGAAGGGCGTGGCTAGGGCCCTGACTCAAAATGGGTAGAAAGCAGACTACAAAGATTCTGGAGTCCTACTATCCTCAGAGGGAAGAACCAAACTCAGAGGGGGACAATATGGACTCCATACCCACAGCTGAACAGGTCCCAAGGACAGAAAGTTCTCCTAGATGAGCTCAAAAGGAACTTTGAAAATCATATGAGAGAGATAAAGACAAAATGAATAATTCTTTTAAAATCAAAATTGCAAAAATAGAAAAACATAATGAAGAAAACAGCTACTTAAAAAGAAAAGTGTATGATAAGGAAAAGGAGCTCCAAAAACTAACCAAGGAAAATGATTTTCTAAAAACCAGAATCAACAAAATTGAAACAAATAACTCTGAGGAACCAAGAATTAGTCAAACAAAACAACAAGGATGAAAAATTAGAAAAAGAGGTAAAATATCTCAATGGGAAAATAACTGACCTGGAAAACAGATCTAGGAGAGATAACCTGAGAATCATAGGCCTACCAGAAAATCATGATGAAAAAATGAGCCTGGACAACATTCTCCAAGAGCTCATTAAGGAAAACTGCCCTCAGATACTAGAACCTGAGGGTAAAATAGAAATTGAGAGAATCCACCAGACACCTGCTGAAAGAGATCCCAAACTGAAAAGTCCTAGAAATGTTGTGGCCAAACTCAAGAACTACCAGGTAAAAGAGAAAATACTTCAAGGGGCCAGAAAGAGACAATTCAAATATTGAGGAACCACAGTGAGGATTGCACAGGAGTTGGCAACCTCTACACTGAAAGATCGGAGGCAGTGGAATTCAATTTTCTGCAAGGCAAAAGAGCTCGGGTTATAACCATGGATCACCTACCCAGCAAGAATGAGCATATTCTTCCAGGCAAAGAGATGGTCATTCAATGATATAACAGATTTCCAGACCTTCCTGAGGAAAAAGCCAGAGCTCAACGGAAAATTCAACCTCCAATTATGAGATGCAAGAGTGACATAGGTAAACAAAGAAAACACACACACACACACACACACACACACACACACCCTGTTATTTAGTAAGAGCAAACTGTTTATAGAGAAGTAGAGGGTATGAGTATAAGTTTCACAAAATGACGATTAAAAAAATCTTATTAAGGGCTACAAAGGGACTGCAATGGAAGAAGAAGAATGAATGAAGTGGAAAAGGGTAAATTATACCACACAAAGAGGCATAAAAACAATATAGCAGAGGAAAAGAAGGGAGGGAGATGAGTATTATATGAGCTTTTCCCTCATTGGTTCTGGTGCAAGGATGGAATAACAACCAGTTAAGCATAGGACTCTATGGAGAAGAGACACAAAACGTATCACATTAGAGGGAAAGAGGGGAGGGAGAGGAGCTTCACATGAGATTTATTCCTGTCACTCTTGGTGCAAAGAAGAAATAACATACTTCATTAAGTATAAAAATATCCTACAGGCAGTAGGAGGGGAAAAGGGCTATGAAAGGGGGGGTGTTTAGTAGGGAGGGAAGAAGTAAGGGGGAAAGGGAGGAAAAGGGAGGGGGGCTGATAAGGGAATGCTGAGGGAGGCAGTGGTTAAAAGGAAAACTATTAAGGAGGGGAAGGGAGAAGGGGAGAAAAAATATAATCATTAACAGGGGAGGGAATAGGATGGAGGGAAAGAAACAGATAATAATCATAACTGTGAATGTGAATGGAATGAACTCTCCCATAAAATGGAGGCAGATTGCAGAATGCATTAAAAATTATAATCCTACAATATGCACAGGGTAAAGGTAAAAGGCTGGAGTAAAATAAATCATGCTTCAGCTAAAGTAAAAAAAAGTAGGGGTAGCAATCCTTATCTCAGATGAAGCAAAAGCAAAAATTGATCTAATTAAAAGAGATATGGAAGGAAACTATATCCTGCTAAAAGGCATCATCAAGAATGAAGCAATATCATTACTTAACATATATGCACCAAGTGGTATAGCATCCAAATTCCTAGAGGATAAGTAAGGGAATTAGAGGAAGAAATAGATAGCAAAACTATACTAGTGGGAGACCTTAATCTCCCCCTCTCTGAGCTTGATAAATCCAACCTCAAAATACACAAGAAAGAAGTTAAGGAGGTGAATAGAATTTTAGAGAGGGTAGATATGATAGATCTCTTGGGAAAACTGAATGGGGATAAAAAGGAATATACCTTCTTCTCAGTGGTACATGGCACATACACAAAAACTGACCATGTACTAGGACATAAAAACCTCACAATTCAGTGCAGAAAGGCAGAAATAATAAATGCATCATTCTAAGATCATGATGCAATAAAAATCATATCAATAAAGGGCCAAGTAAAGACAGACTAAAAAGTAATTGGAAACTAAACAATTTAATCCTAAAGAAAGAGTGGATCAAACAAGAAATCATAGAAACAATTACTAACTTCATTCAAGAGAATGACAATAATGAGACAACATACCAAATTTTGTGGGATGCAGCAAAGGCAGTTCTTAGGGGAAGTTTTATATCCCTGAGGGCATACATGAATAAATTAGAGAAAAGAGAGGTAAATGAATTGGGAATGCAATTGAAAAAGCTAGAAAAAAAAAAACAAATTGCAAACCCCCAATTAAATATTAAATTAGAAATAATGAAAAACAAAGGAGTGATTAATAAAATTGAATTAAGAAAACTATTGAATTAATAAATACAAATAAGAGCTGGTTTTATGAAAAAAAAACAATAAAATTGATAGACCCTTAGTTAATATGATGAAAAAAGAAAGAAGAAAACCAAATTATGAGTATCAAAAATGAAAACGGTGAACCTACCACTAATGAAGAGGAAACTAAAACAATAATTAGCAATTATTTTGTCCAGTTATATGCACATAAATTTGACAATATTAGTGAAATGGATGAATATTTACAAAAATGTAGGTTGCCCAAATTAACTGATGAGGAATTAAATTACTTAAATTACCCCATCTCAGCAAAAAAAATCGAACAAGTCACCAGTGAACTCCCTAGGAAAAAATATCCAGGGCCAGATGGATTTTCTAGTGAATTCTATCAAACATTTAAAGAACAATTGATTCCAATACTCTACAAACTATTAGGGAAAATCAGTGAAGAAGGCGTCCTACCAAATTCTTTTTGTGACACAAATATGGTAATGATACCTAAATCAGGAAGAGATAAAACAGAGAAAGAAAATTATAGACCAATCTCCCTCATGAATATAGATGCGAAAATTTTAAATAGAATATTAGCAAAAATACTAGAGCAACTTATCACAAGAATAATACAATTTGATCAGGTAGGATTTATTACAGGAATTCAAGGATGGTTTAATATTAGGAAAACCATCAGTATAATTGATCATATCAACAATAAAACTAGCAAAAACCACATGATTATCTCAATAGATACAAAAAAGGCTTTTGACAAAATACAGCATCCATTCCTACTAAAAACACTAGAAAGAATAGGAATAAATGGAGGCTTCCTTAAAATAATAGGTAGCATCTATTTAAAGCCCTCACTAAGTTTCATATGTAATGGGGAGAAGTAGAATCATTTCCTATAAGATAAGGGGTGAAACAAGGATGTCCATTATTACCCCTCTTATTCAATCTGGTACTAGAAATGTTAGCAGAAGCAATTAGAGAAGAAAAAGAAATCAAACAAATCAAATTAGGCAAAGAAGAGACCAAGCTATCACTCTTTGCAAATGATATGATGATATACTTAGAGAATCCTAGAGAATCAAGTAAAAAACTACTTGAGACAATAAATAAATTTGGCAAAATTGCAGGATATAAAATAAACCCACATAAATCCTCAGCATTCCTGTATATTTATAATAAAATTCAACAGCAAGAGATAGAAAGAGAAAACTGATTTAAAGTTACTGTAGACATTATAAAATATTTGGGCATCTACCTGCCAAAACAAACCCAAGACTTATATGAACACAACTACAAAACACTTTTCACACAAATAAAGTACGATCTAAGTAATTGGAAAGACATCAATTGCTTGTGGCTGGGTTGAGCTAATAAAAATGACAGGGGTGGCCAGGTGGCTCAGCCAGTAAGAGCACCGGCCCCAGTGTTGGGATGACCTCGGGATCGAATCCGGGCTCAGACACTTAGCACCACACCCAGAAATAACTGACCATGTAACCTTGAGCAAGTTACTTAATCCCAATTGCTTAAAAAAATGACAATTTTATCTAAATTAAATTATATATTTAGTGCCATACCAATCAGTTTACCAAAAAACTACCTTATAGAGCTAGAAAAAACAGTAACAAAATTAATTTGGAACAACAAAAGTTCCAGAATGTCAAGGGAATTAATGAAAAGAAATGCTAGAGATGGTGGACTAGCTATACCAGATTTTAATCTGTACTATAAAGCAGCAGTCCTCAAAACTACTTGGTATTGGCTGAGGAATAGAATAGTGGATCGATGGAATAGATTGGGTACCCAAGACTCAGCAGTCAATGACTATAGTAATCTACTATTTGATAAACCCAAAGACCCCAGTTTTGGGGATAAGAATTCACTATTTGGCAAAAACTGCTGGGAAAACTGGAATATAGTATGGCAGAAACTGGGCATAGACCAATATCTAACACCATATACTAAAATCAAGTCTAAATGAGTTCATGATCTAGGTATAAAGGCTGATACCCTAAGCAATCTGGGAAAGCAAGGAATAGTTTACTTGTCAGATTTGTGGAGAGGGGAAGACTTTATGACCAAACAAGAATTAGAGGGCATTATAAAATGCAATATGGATAATTTTGATTACGTTAAAATGAAAAGCGTCTGTACAAAGTCAATGTAACCAGGATTAAGAGGGAAGTGGAAAATTGGGAAAGAATTTTTACAACCTATGTCACTGATAAAGGACCCATTTCTAAAATATACAGAGAATTAAGTCAAATCTATAGGAATACAAGTCATTCCCCAATTGATAAATGGTCAAAGGATATGAACAGGCAGTTTACAGAGGAAAAAATTAAAGATATTTATAAGCATATGAAAAAATGCTCTAAATCACTGTTGATTAGAGAAATGCAAATCAAAACAACTCTCAGTTACCACATCTCACCAGTCAGATTGGCTAAGATGACAAAACAGGAAAATGACAAATGCTGGAGAGAATGTGGACAAATTGGAACACTAATGCATTGCTGGTGGAGTTGTGAACTGATCCAACCATTCTGGAAAGCAATCTGGAATTATGCCCAAAGGACTATAAATAATTTCATACCCTTTTACCCAGCAATACAACTTCTAGGGTTGTATCCCAAAAAGAACACAGAAGTGGGAAAAAGACATATACCCACAAAAATATTTATAGCATCTCTTTTTGTGGTAGCAAAGAATTGGAAATTAAGGGGGTGCCCATTAATTGGGGAATGGCTGAACAAGTTGTGGTACATACATGTTATGGAATACTATTGTGCAATAAGAAACAAGGAGCAGATGGACTTCATATTTACCTGGAGAGGCGTATACGAACTGATGCTGAGTGATAAGAATAGAGTCAGGAGGAATTTGTACACAATTGTAGATACAATGTATGTGTGACCAACTTTGATAAACTGGACTCTTCTCAGCAATCCAGTCATAAGTCAACCCCAAAAGACTCACGATGGAGAGAGTTGTTTACATCCAGAGAAAGAACTGAAATTGAACCCAGATTGATGCAAACTACCTGCCCTTTTTCGTTTTCTTCTTTGGTTTTGTTTCCTCTTTCCCATTCTTCATTCCATCTGTTACAATCCTTCTTTATAACCTAACTAAGGGCTAATGTGAAAGTATTTGCAGATACTATACTTGATTGTATGCTGCCATGGGGGGTGGAGGGGGGAGTGAGAGAAAATTTGAAACTCAAGGAATTGTGGTAATGAATCTTGTAAACTAAAAGTAAAGAAATTAATAAAGACCAAAAAAAAAAGATATTTGTGGTAACATTGCTATTAAGTATACAAAGTAGAATTTGATCCCAGGTCTTCCTGACTATTTTACCTTTTCCAGAGTTGTCAAACTTGCCTCCCATAGGTTTCCAAGGTCAGCAAAGATTGCTACAGGAACTAACAATATAATTCCAAATTTTTAACAAAATGAATAAAATGATACAATATGAATAATGCTAATTTGTGGTTTTCTATGTCAATATGCAGCTTACAGGGATCCCTTTACATTTTAATTTGATACCACTGCATTAAACCCTATTGTGTTTCAGTAGAATGAATAGACAGAAAAAAATGTTTAAATGAATCACTATGTATAATCTAGAGATGCTATGTTTATCATGAGATTTCCAGAAATAGAATGAATTTTCTGATTAAATAAAAAGTCATCCTATTCTACCATCATGCTTTTACTGATAATGAAATTGAATCTTGAGAAGGTTAACTAACTTGCTTCAAATAACACAGTTCATAGGATCTGGAACATATGATTTTTCTGTAGATGGCTTAGCCACCAAAAGCAGGACAATCTTTTTTCTTCCTACTGAAGTAAACTTTTTAAAGGCTGTGAAAGGAATATTTAAACACTAAGCAACTGAATTAGTATTAGTATGGTGTAGTGAATAGACAGATAATATCCAAATCAGAAAAGTCAAGGGTCCAGTCCTGCCTCTTATTCACCCAGGTTATGTTATATTTATATATATGCTATATTCACCCGAGTCACTTAACTTTTTAGGGCTTTATCCACTAAGGCTATAAATTGCAGAGTAGGTGCCAGTCTGTATTTATAGAAGGGGCTTTCTCACAGAACATACCCTACACTAGGGTTTCTTAAAACTTTTTCCACATGTTACTCCTTTTCACATTTCATCAGCATTGGTTGACACTATGTGGCCTGAGGGAATGTGCAATCCAAAAAATGCACATGCTTTGTGTTCAGAACTAAGACTGCAATGGAACTGTGCGATGCAACATGGGAAAGTGCTGCCAGAAACACCTTGGTTTCATTATGCATTTGATTTTTAATTAATTTTTGATCTTTGCATGTTCATAAACCTTTTACTATTACCAGATTTTTGTGACCCCATATGGGCTTATGACCCACTGTTTAAGAAGTACTGCCCTAAACCAATGAAATCATGGGCTAGGTCCATAAGGAATTAAATAGTTAGAAGGGACAAGTATGGAAAAATAGGAGTCATTTCCTTCCACTTGAGGACTTCAGCAGTCATGAGTGTCTTCATGAAATAAATTTCTATGCAGTTCTTGGGAAGCAAGTAAGACTACACAATGTGACAGAAACTGATCCAGGTAGAAGCATTGGGCAGAATAACAGTAGTGGATGGAATGTTGGGCTTGGGGAGTCAGGAAAACCTGGGTCCCACATCTAGAACAAACTACATATATGATCTTGGGTAAGTTGTATACCTTATACGGCTCTCTAGCATCCAAAGGGATGGGGAAGTCCACCAGGATTTCCCCACAGTCATAAAAAGTACAAAACCTTCCAGTATCAGATACTAGCTAGTCTGTAAGATATAACTTATTGCTATGTGAATGCATTTTTTCATTCTTAAATTCCAGTGTTTTGGGTTTCAAAAGTGTCAGGTGAATGAAACATGGAATGTTAGAATGATATAGTAAGAGTTTATGGGTCACCCATTTGATTTGTTATGAAGAAAATCTTTGCCATAAATATAAAGGCCAGGTGCATCCAATCTGGTTTTTAAAGTGATTGATAAATACTGCTTGATTAATTTGGAATTAGGGATATTGTGTTTCTAGTTCTAGTGTGCATTAGACACAGGTTAAAAAGATAACTGTCTTTTGGCAGCACTGGATAGGTGGAACAGAAAGCAATGAGAATGTGCATTGATTCTGGACACAAACTCACATTCATGTTAGGCAAATCATTGAATCTTTCTTTCCTTTAAGTTGCTTTCGAAAACTTGTCATTAATAGGCAAGATCTGAGGACCAACTAGTCAGAACTTGTGGTAGTTCACACAAGGGCTGGGCTGAAATTTACCTTTATACTCTCAATGAAGAAAAATTACCTATGAGAAATCAATTCCCAACAAGAATGTTTAAACTACCAGAGAAAGCAATCTGCTGTAATGCGATGCACGAGCAGCTTTCCAGAAGAATGCTATTGTGAACAGCTTTTTAGGTTCTGATTATAAATTATAGTGAACACTATATTCTATAACAAATCAAAGCAAAACATTCACAGCAAATCAAAGTATAGCATTCACAATATTACAACTTATCACAGAAAATTAAAATATAGCATTCACAACAACTTATCACAGAAAGTGGCCACATAGTTTCCACTGGAGTGGTCACAAAGTTTTGAACAAAGAACAATCATTTAGTATCTCAAATATTCATAAAATCCTCAATTCAATCACAAAGTACAATAGTCAAAGTTGTGAACTCATGAGGGGCATATTAGATTACAAATCAATTACTTGTTCAGTTATCAATCACTAAGTACAATCATCTAGTCAATCATCCTTCATCATTCAGTCTTCAATCATCAGAAAATACACAGACCCTCCACCCCTAGATCACTAGTAAATTATAATCTTCTTAGTCAGGACACAGTATCCAAGTAAAGTCTTCTTTCAGGTTGACTTGGGGTGGTCTCTCAGATTCCCTGGATCCCCTTCCATGGTCCCAGATCCTACCTGGATTCACCAAACCATTCCCTGGGTTCGAAGGCAGACAGTTCCCAGGTCCTTGTCAAGCTCTCTGCAGTCCCTGCTCCACATTGGAGCACACAGGGTCCGGTCTATCTCAAATCCTTCACAGTCTGTTCCCGAGAAGCCAAGGCTTAACAAAGTTACCAACAGCTTCATAAAAAGTACCAGCACCACAGTAATGCTTCCTCAGTTTTCAGCAGCTCCAGCTGGCCCTTAGAAATCCTCAACAGCCTCAGCAACTCTGACTAGCCCTTGGAAATTCCTCAGGAGCTCCAGCTGGCCCTTGGACTTCATCAGAAGTTTCAGCTGGTTCCCAGAATCAAAAATCACTTCATCCAGGTTCTCCAAATAAAAATCATTCTCTCCAGGCTGCGGGTGGCATGGGGTTGGGGGAGGGCTTTCCTGTTCATCCTCCCAGGCAACAGCAGCTTCTGCCTCCACAAAGTCTGCTTTAAAAAGATCTAACTCTCCCTCTCTGGGGCTTTCCTCATATACACACAGCATTAGTTTCCTGTTTCAGCCAACCCTTTCCTGTTACATCAACAACAGGAGACAGGAGTTCGTACCTTCTGTGCTCGATCAATCTGATGCTCGATCAATTACTAAGTGCTAAGTACCTGCTACTTTTGCCAACACAAAGGGATCTTCAAATTCAAATTACATTACCATAACATCTGCTTTTAAGAAAGCACAAGCATTTTCTCATCAACTGTTTTCTCGCAATGTATATGCTACAAGCTATTATTTTCTATTCATTAAAACAAATATCCTGTGTATCTCTAAAAGGATAATACTTTTTGTCAATTTCATTTTTTAATTATTGTAAGAACTGAAAGTGGTCAATAATTTCTTTTTAGTTCTAATTAATATGTTGTAGCAGCAAGCACTCCAGCATACCCAGGGTGGCTGCCAACACAGGTTCTCAAATCTGCTTTTCTAAAGGAAAACAACTCAAAGTTTGTGAACAACCTTGCTTTAATCAACTAAACATATCATTTACCTAGTTCAGGGGAAAAAGTCAGCACCCAAACTTCAGAGTGTACAGAGGTTACAAAATTATAAGAAGACAGAGAAACAAACAGATCAAGCAGACAGGCCTCCAACTGTCTAACCATTACATCAATACCTCGTCAGTAACCAGAGAGGGAAGCATCAACATCTGGGTTTTTCAAAGCTCTCAACAGCTGCCCAGAGTCTTCTCTGGTCAAATCATAACACTTCGCAAAGTGAGCCCCAAAACAAAGCCTCACATTAGGATTTATATAGCCTTCTCCTGGGTCAGAGAATGTAACAACCTTCTTGACCCACTGCCCAATCACAAAGGATCTCTTGGAAAACAAGCCTCCCAGCATAGGCTACAGGTGCACTTAAGTCTATCAAAGGGCCTAGGGTCAGGGAAGATCTTACGCAATACAATCTTAGAAAGTTGGCAACAACATGAATTTACATTCACATTACATATGTGTAACATGACAGTAAAATAAAACAAAAATAATTTTTATAAATAGTTCCTAATTCACAAGTTCCACTAATTTAACCTAGTTTTCTAGGTAAGTTTTTTGAATTCCTTCAGAAAGTATTACTGTGATGCTTCATCATGACATAGAGATGACTTTAGTTATTGAGGGCTGTGCAAGCTGAGGTGAAGCTCTGGCAGGGTCTAATATATTAGGAATATTTAAAGTATAGTTCTAGCTGCAGAATGTCTGCTTTCCCAAAACCAGCCTAGCTGAATACAGAGAGATCCATCAGCAGTGGCTTGTCACTAGGTGATGAACACTTTAGCCATGGCAACAGTCAGAACAAAGAAAACTACCAGTTGGCCCTTACTTATATGCACATCTCCATCTGCTTCTGAAGAGATGGTGGAAACATGTTGGGAAAAGGGCCAGGAGGTAAGAAGAATAATGGTTTTTAAACAGTCTAAAATAGGTGTGGGGAACTTGGGACCTCAAGGCCATATGTGGCCCTTTAGGTACTCAAGTGCAGTCCTTTGACTGAATCCAAAATTCACCAAATAAATCCCTTAATAAAAGGATTTGTTCTGTAAAACTTAGACTCAGTCAAAAGGCTGCACCCAAGGCCCTAGAAGGCTACATATGGTCTTGAGGTCCCAGGTTCCCCACCCCTCTTATAAAACCTTTACATTTGTATTTGGTAAAGTAATTATGAGATTCTTGAGCAAAGAACAATGAATGGCCCTACTCCTGGTGGAATCAAATCTTCAGTCGACATGCTCACTAAAAATGAAACAATATGACAGAGAGAAGTTGAACCTAAATGGAAAGAGGCCTTGCACATTCTCTTTGAAGAGGCAAATAAAAGACTAAATCTCTATTTTGATACTCAGTATTTTCAATACAAAGGTGGACATAGGCTTAGAGAAAAAAACCATACTGGAAAGTATGGTTCAGGATTAAGGTGTGAAAAAGTTCAAAGATATAGATTAAAAGAACCATTATGCTAATGCATCCTAAATTTAATAAGTAAAAATCTGGGCAGTTCTGGATATGGAGTCTAAGTGGTACAATGGATTGATGGCTAGATCTGGAATCAGAGTGATTTGAGTTCACATCAGGTCTCAGATACTCACTAGCTGTGTGCCTTGGTTAAGTCACTTAACCTTTGTCATCTTCAGTTTTCCTATCTATAAAATGGGGATAGGATTGTTGTAAAGACAAAATATGAGATAATATTTGTAAAGCATTTTGAAAACCTTAAATGATATATAAATGCTAGCTATTACAGTGAGCACTAAGTAAAATCACAAACAAATGAGATATTTATACTTGAATAGATGGGATGTAACTCATTATTGTTGTTGGGGCCATCATTGAATTAGATGTCTGTGTTAAGTCAGATCACTAACTCGAAAGAGCAAAGATAACATTCATACAAAATTAGACAAATAATAAAAATAATAAAAAGAAACAGTGTACTATTAAAATAACTTCAGTCATACCTATTGAAAAGACAAAAATTGGGAGGCAGATGGAGGAAAGAATATCAGTGCTTATTATGACAATTTCATATAAAAGTTTGACTGATATAAATCAATTTCCATAAGTAAAAGATGAAAAGAATCTAAAATTCATCTTAGCAAGTAGTTGTTCATTCCAAGAAGAGAGATATGACAGCCGAGTACAACATCAAAGACAAAAGTAATTTTTACAGTTTTATAGGGAAGGAAAGGAGAAGAGTATGAACAGAGTAAAACAGAATAGGAAAATAAAATTTAGAGAAAACTTAGTCAGAAATCCAATTAAGCAGTGTCATCTTGGGGGCATTGAAGGACAGCAACAACAACAAAACTTGGAACAAATCTGTAATGGTTTTTATATCAAACTTTTTTTGATGTCAAGAAGGGTGGAACTACTGTTATTTGCCTGCTAATATCCCAAACCAGAACCTGTTTTTCATGGAAGTGAAAATGGCATTATTGTGGG
Source organism: Petaurus breviceps papuanus (assembly GCF_028583685.1). NCBI lineage: Eukaryota > Metazoa > Chordata > Mammalia > Diprotodontia > Petauridae > Petaurus > Petaurus breviceps. Next base: position 28,227,955 of record NW_027186523.1, read on the forward strand.
TGGCCTTTTTTTTTTGTCACTGTGACTGCTCTGACCCAGCTCATGATTAGACATGTTGGACCCACTTATAATTGAAGGTGCTAACAATGGATAAATTTCTCTTTGTAGAAGTGATACCTTATGTTTCATAAGCCTTGAATGGATTCATTTGTAGCTAATTGCATATTAAAATTCAAGTGTAATTGTATTTAGGGAGACCCCTTTTCTAAACAAAAGAAACATTTGCATTAAGTATAGCTTATTTAAATCATTTCCCCCTCCACATGTTGAGTTGATGATTTTCTTTCAAGGAGATCATAAGTCCTTATAACCTCATTCTTTGCAATCAGTCGATAATAATTTAATTTATAATTTTAATAATTTTTAGTTTTCAACATCCACTTTAAGTTGAAAATTTTCTCCATCTCCCTTCCTTACCCCCTCCCCAATATAGGGTGCAATCCAATATAGGCTCTATATATGCACTCTTACTAAACACATTTTCACATTTGCCCTGCTGTATAGAAAAATTAGAACAAATAGGAGGAACTATGAGAAAGAAAAAAACAAAAGAAAAAAAGAGAGCAAATACTATGTTTCGATCTGCATTCAGACTCCACATTTCTTTCTCTGAATGTGGATGGCATTTTCCATCATGAGTCTCTGAAGTTGTTTTAGGTCCTTACATTGCTGAGAAGAACTTAGTCTATCAACATCAATCATTGCACAATGTGACTGTTACTGTGTACAACGTTCTCTTGGTTTTGCTCACTTCACTCAGTGAAGTGAGCTCATTTAAGTTCTTCACATAAGTTCATGTAAGTCTTTCCAAGTTTTTCTAAAGTCTGCCTGCTCATAATTTCTTACAGCACAATAATATTCCATTATATTCCTATACCACAACTTGTTCAGCCATTCCCCGATTGATGGGCATCCCCTCAATTTTCCAGTTCTTGACCATCACAAAAAGAACTTCTATAAATATTTTTGTACATGTGAGTCCTTTCAACATTCATTTTTATAAGATTTTGAGTTCCAATTTTTTTTCTCCCTCCCTTCCCTTCCCCCTTCCCCAAGACAGCATGTAATCTGATACAAGCTATACATGAAGAATCATATTAAATGTATTTCCATATTAGTCATATTGTGAAAGGAGATTTAGAGCAAAAGGGAATAAAAATATGAGAAAAAAAGAGAAAATAGTGTGTTTCAATCTGCATTCAGATTCCAAGGTTCTTTCTCTGGATGTGGATAGCATTTTCCATCTTGAATCTTTTGGAATTGCCTTAGATCATTGTATTGCTGAGAAAAGCTAAGTCACAGTGTTGCTCTTACTATGTACATTGTTCTCTTGGTTCTACTCACTTCACTTAAGTTCATGCAAGTTTTTTGAGGTTTTTCTGAAATGCATTTGCTCATCATTTCTTATAGAACAATGGTATTCCATTACACTCATATACCATACCTTGTTCAGCAATTCCCTAATTGATGGCCATCCCCTCAATTTCCAATTCTTGACCACCACAAAAAGAGCTGCTATAAATATTTTTGTCCACATGGGTCTTTTTCCATTTTTTATGAGATCGTTGGGATATAGACCTATTAGTGGTATTGTTGGATCAAGGGCATGCACATTTTTATAGCTCTTAGCACATAGTTCCAAAATGCTCTCCAGAATAGCTGGATCATTTTGCAATTCCACCAACAATGCATTAGTGTTCCAATTTCCCTACGTCTTCTTGACCATTAACTATTTCTTCCTTTTTTTGTCATATTAGCAGGTCTCATAGGTGTGAGGTGGTACCTCAGAGTTGTTTTAATTTCCATTTCTCTAATCAATAGTGATTTAGAGCATTTTTCATATGACTATAGATAGCTTTAATTTATTCTTCTGAAAACTGCCTGTTCATATCCTTGGACCATTTGCCAATTGGGGAATATATGTTTATTAAGTGCTTAACAATATAATGGACACTATGGGCTAATGATACAAAGGAAGTTACAATCTCAAAGTTCAATTTTTTCCTCTCCCTTTGTAATATTTGCAAGAAACATCATTGGAAATTTCTCCATTTCCCACTTCCATACCAAACCTACCCAAGTGCTGTGGCAGTAAAAATTTGCACATGCAAAGACTAATAAGACGACAAAGAGAAAAAGAGTGGAGAAAGAAAAGGGAAAGACATAATAGGGAACCTTGGGGAAAAGCCATAGTTTGGGAGAGTAGATTGGATGAAAATCCATCAAAGAAAACTGAGGAATGGTCAGACCAGTACCAGGGGACAAGAGTAGAGTAACAACATGAAAGTCAAAGAAGGAAAGAATTTCTAGGAAGAGGGAATAGTAACCAGTTACCAGCTACCTAGAGGTGAAGGAAGATGAAGATTAACGGAAGGCTATTAAATTTTAAAATAAAGAACTTATTGTTCCTTGGAATGTGGTATTTCCTTAGAGGAATCTTGGGGTGAACAAGTTCAGTCAAATGGAATTGGAAGCCTGGTTATAGAGGACTGAGAACAAAGTGAGAAGTAAGATAATGGAGGCAAAGAGTGTAGGTGACTTTTTTCTTGAGTTTGACAATGAAAGAGGAGAGATAAAAGATGATAGCTTAAGGATATTGTAACTAAAATTAATTTTTTAAGGAGGACATATTTTCAAGCATCAGGTAATGACCTAGTAGATAAAAAGGATTTTAAGATGAGAGAGAGTAGGGATGTTTGAAGAAGAAGAAATCTCTCAGAGGACATAGGAGGAGTTGGAATCAAGTCATGTACCTGAGCGGTAGGTGGTAAGGATGGGCTACAGCATAACTTTGCTTACTCAGGTCAGAATAAATTCAGTTTCCATATTGCTTTGGAATAAGAAGCTTCTACATTACCAACTAGAGGGTTATTAAGTTGCTGACAAACAGTAGGGAAGAGGTGGTAGGGAAAGAGCCACGGTATTAGTGGAGGATCCCACCTTCCTGGATGCTTGATGGTAATGGAGGACTGCTGTGCTTTTCTGCTGATTCAGCAAAGTGCAGCAGTAAATTTCAGGGAAATGCATGGGAACAAAGATTGGCTGCCATAGCCTATCCAACTAATCCTTGTTAGAATAATGGCTATTCCCACTAGCAGTTACACATTCCTACAGTAGAATAATAGATACTATCATAAACAAATTGAAATATTGACAATTTTGGTATTAGGATAATCATATATAAACTATTAATAATGATAAATGAAGGAACTATAATACATACTCTAGAATTTTAATTTTTAAGCATTCATGTTAAATATATATGTATATATTGCTAAATATCTTACTATGTAGCTATAAATCTTAGGTATTTGCTTTTTAAAATAAAAAAAAATTCTATTATCAAGATCTATTTTTCCCTCTATCCCACTTCCCCCTCCTCCCTTGCTACTCCAGTTGGGGGGTGGCAGTGGAAGAGAAAAACCAAAACCTTATGAAGAATATTATAATCAAGCAATATAAATTCTTAACTTGGCCATATCCAAAAAGTTTGTCTCATTTGGCATTATCACCTCCTTGACTGATAACAGTATGCTTCATAATTGTCCCTCTAGATTCCAAGTTGGTTATTGCATTGATTAGAATTCATAAGTACTGCTGAGTTGTTTGTCAGAATGTTGCTTTCATGGCATGACTTGTTCTCCTGGTTTTCCTCAAATTACTGTGAAAGAAATGTTATAAATATTCTCACATTTCTCTGAAACCTTGACTTTAGTCATTTCTTGTGGCAAAACAGTATTCCATAATATTCATTTGTTAAATTGGTTAAACCATTTCCTGGTTGATGAACATTCATACACTTAGATTCCAGGTCTTTTCCACCATAAAAAAGCTGATATAAATATTATAGTACATATAGGATCTTTTTTTCTTTCCTGCATGGTGGAGTAGAAAGAGTATTGCATCTGTAGCACCTGAATTCAAGTATTGCTTCCACTATTTATGACATATGTGATCTTGGGAAAGTCACTTAATTTCTTGCAACTTCCTGATAGGCATCTGTAAAATATGTGACCTTCCTATTACTAAGTTCTCTTTCATTTCTATAACTCTAATTCAGTGATTCAACTTGACTTAAAAATAATTAAATCAACATTTATTAAGAAACTACCATCTGCCAAGCACTTTTCTAAGTGCCACAGGGTGTGTGTGTGTGTGTGTGTGTGTGTATGTATACACATATATATACACATATCTTGTATATATACATATATGCTATTTTTCAAAATACTAAAGAATTAGAAGTTTTAATTTAACAGGAAAATGGAAAAATAGTATCGTTTATCCCAAAGAGAAAATTGTGAATTGACTTAATATTTAGGTATTAAAATCCTTGGCATAGGAAATGATGAACAGCTGTTATGCATTATCCATAAAAGCAGAACAAGGGGATTAATATTAGACATAAGGAATCACTTCCTATCTTTACTTGTTGTGATATCTCGGAGCATTACCAGTAAGAAGTGTGAAATTCCATTTTCTGGACACTTTCATAACTGTCATGTGGGTTTATTATTGTCCTGCCTAGAAGCTCTCAGGGCTCTACCTAAAGCTGTAATTTAACAATGCTATCGTTGCTGTTCAGGATTTTTAACACTTTCCCTCATCTTACCCCAACATAACAGTGAATACAGGTATCCTTCGAATAAAAGAGGTACAAATTCAATTCAGAAAGTCTTTGCATGACCCAATGGAATGATTGTTTTCTCTAAAATTGAAGAGTTTTTAAAAGCACATATTCTTTATCAGGTTCTCTGCACAAAAGAAAAAAAATGTCCAACTGTCTAACTAGAGAGAGCAGTAGCCATGAATTACTGAAATCTTTCAGGAATATTTTAATTGATGACAATAATGTGATTATTTTTTAATTTTTTCTCTCGAAATGATCTTCCATATCACCTTTCCACATGAGAGTTGAAGTTGGGTTAACATAAAAGATACCTATGCATAGTTCTTATTTACAAAGTGCTAACACTATTTCCCATGTTTACATGGAAGAATAACAGCTTCAAACCAGGTTATAAACAGCTTCATGAAACTGCTACAGATTAGGGCACTTGAGCGTTACTATGGCAATGATTACCATGGCTAATGTTGGAGCTGCAGGGAACTCTTAGCTAGAGATTTTTACCTTGGCAAAAAGCCCCTTTGGATTGAAAAAAGTTTCCTCGTTTGCCTTATGTTCTCTTTATGAACCATAGGTCTGAAGCACATGAGCAAGATGGGAAAATTGAATGTAGGGTAAGTTTTTTCAATTTAAGTCATGGAATAGTAGCTCTAAGTAAAATTTCTTCTCATAATTTTCGCAGGATTTATTAAATGAAAAAAGTGAATTTTGGACATGTTTTGGGATCATATAATTATGGAATTTTAAAATATCTTTTCACGAACATTTTCTTTATCCCTTCACCAACTTCTAGGGGCTTCTTTCCAAAAATTATCTTATCTATGTTTTGCATGTATGTACACATACATATGCACATACATACATACAGATATGGATAGTTGGATGGATGGATGGATAGATAGATAGATAGATAGATAGATAGATAGATAGATAGATAGATAGATGGATGGATGGATGGATGGATGGATAGACAGACAGACAGACAGTAAAGGGGCACATAGTAAGCCTTTTATAAATGTTTGTTAATTGAACGATTTTGTCCAGCCTCTTGCCAGAAGAAATTGAGTCCCAGAAAGGCAAAATTATATACTCAGGACCCCCTAATTAGATACTTTTGGGGTTAAAAGTAAATGGTTTGAGGTTAAAAGAATCACTTAAAAATTCCACTCAAACAATAATGCTGATTAAATTTACATAAAAACTTTACATTGAAAAACATTTTGACACACAAGATGTTAGAACCTTTTATAATCTGAGTTTTTTTCAACATTTGGTCAATCACCACTCCCTCTACCCTTTTATATCACCATTACATTCTCCTCAAAGTTGGCTTAAAAGTTCTTATTCTAATTCTACTTTTATGCTTAATGGAAAATATTTTGGTTTAGAATCAGGTCAGGTGACCAACAAAATGGCAGAATAGACATTTTCCAAAGTTGTCAGTTATAATCTCTCCCCCTAATCCTCTCCCCCCTCCCCCCAGTATTTCCATTAGGAATTATGTGCCATTTGTAGGACAATTACAGTTAAATGAATAGGAGGATAAAATGAGAACCCCAACAAGATAAATGCCTTATACTGTACATTAACACTGGAGAATGCTAATCCTTAATAGCTTCTCACATAATCCCTTACCTATCAACCTCCATGCTCTGTAAGGATATAAAAATCAATTCCTGGCCTTGTGCCTACGACATAGGGACTCTCTCTCTACTGCAGAAACTTTGCAGGTTCACCTCATGACTTGCCTTCTTCCAGCTTGTGGTAACAAGCAATAGGCATTAATTCTGTCCAGCCATAAGTGGTGGGTTTTGGGGGAAATGGGGCTCATTTTTGCCACAGGCAAACTCTAGGTTAGAGACCTCTAAGGCAACAGAGACTGTCTAGAATGTGAATTCTATACTCATTCAACCTAGTGAGGTTATATTATTTTTTTGTTTATTTTTTTTTGAGGAAGGAAGCCAAGGGAGTTGGCATTAAGTGACTCGCCCAAGGTCACACAGCTAGTAAGTGTCAAGTGTCTGAGGCCAGATATGAACTCAGGTTTCCCTGACTCCAGGGCTCATACTGTATTCACTGTGCCACCTAGTTGCTCCTATATTACTTTTTGAAAGCTATGCAGGTAGAAAGTGACTGAGATAAGATTTGGGCTTAGATCTTCTGAATCCAAATCCAGTGGTCTTCAGGTTCTATATGTCATTTCCTATTTCTTCATATATCTCCTATTTACCATTTAATTGCATTATAAAGTTGCTATGATATTTTTCCAGTTATTTTCACACTATTGGGCATGTAGGCTATTTCTAGTCTTGTTATTTACAATAATATACCTGTATTCTTTTTTCATTTTAGAGAGAGAAAGGTAGGGCAAGTGGGATTAAGTGACTTGCCCAAGGTCACACAGCTAGTTTTTGTGTTAAGTGTCTGAGGTCAGATTTGAACTCAGGTCCTCCTGACTCCAGGGCCAGAGCTCTATTCACTTCACCATCTAGCCACCCCTATCTGTATTTTTCAAATAATGAGTCAGATTTATATGTTAAATACTATGATTATTTTTATAAATCATGTTCTATGCTGTCAGGTTTATCTCTGAATATATTCCACCAATTTTAAGAGTTCCAGAATTACATGAGTATATCTCTTTCTCTGCTTTATCACCAGCATTGTCCTGTAATTTTCTGTTGATTTTTGCCAAATTGGAGGGAATGGGGTGGTAACTTAACATTGCTTTAATTTGCCTTACTTGGATAATTTAAAAATACTTTTAGGTGCTTATTTTCAATTTGTTAATCTTTTTTAAAAAATCTATCCTTAACCTATGATCATTGAACATCAACTGTCATTCTTAACATTTTGTATCTTGAAATTGCAAAGGCGGCCAACCATCTCATTTTAATATTACTGAAGGGACTAATGGAAAACAGGTGTGAAAAAAAAAACCTCAGTACTTAGAACATCAGTGTTTATTTGTCTAAAATTATTTAGTCTTGTGCAAAATATAAGGACAAATATCACAACTGCTTAATCAACACTAGTTTTGTCCCTGCAGAAAACATAATTGTATTTCAGTTTAACTGAAGGAAAATGATCATTTTTAGAATTTTGTTTTGTTTTTCTAGCATCAATATGTTTTGATTTAATATGAGGAATAAAAAGAGAAATAATAATCTCTAGAGTCAATGTAAATATTTCTGATTTGGGTTATTCTTTCATTTCAGAATAGGTACACTATTTCATTCTTGGTTTGACTCACTGAAAACTTATGGCATTGGAGAACCTAACGAATGTGATTAATAGCGAAAAGCAAATGTGTAGTCTTCCTCCAAAAATTGACAATGTTAGGTACAATGAGGATTACTTAAACTTTGCTTATCTGAAACTCAATTTTCAGGGGTATTTATTGACTATAATTTTTTTAGTTTTAGTTTTAAACATTCATTTTCACAAAATTTTGATTTACAGTTTTTTCTCCCCATCTTTCCCCTACTCACCACCCCAAAATAGCAAGCCTATTAAATACCCCTTCCCTCAATCTGTTTTCACTTATATCCTCCCCCATAGCCCCCCTCCAACTTTCTAGTACGGCAAGGTGGATTTCTATACCCCAGTGCCTGTATATTTATTTCCCAATTGCATGTAAGAGACAATTTTTTTCATAAACATTTGTTTTCAAAACTTTAAGTTCCAGATTTTTTCCCTTCTTCCCTCCTCACCCGCTCCCACTAGGAAGATAAGCTATTTCAATATAGATTGTACATGTGTAGTTACTCAAATCATTTCCATAATTGTTATATTGTAAAAGACTAACTATATTTGCCTCCATCCTGTCCCTCTCCCCACTAATTCTAATTTTCTCCTTTTACTCTATTCTTTTCAAAAATATTTGCTTCTGTCAAGATGGTGGAGTAGAAACAGGACTTCCTCACAATGATTTGGTGGACATTTCTGGTGGACTAGGTCTGTTTTGTTGGTGAGTTTTCTAGGGGACCTGGGAATACAGATGTTAGGCTAGTTTCTTAGGTGAGCTTGATAGGGGAGGGGTTTGGGGAAGAGTTCCCAAAAATGGTGGTTACAACACTAGGGGGAAATTAGAGATAAGCCAGTCTAACTTTTTCATATTTATATTTTTTAAACATTTTCTTTATTTTTAATTCCAAATTTTCTCCTTCTTGCCTCCCCCATGCATTGAGAAGGAAAGCAATATAATATACATATGAAGTCATCCAAAATATCTTTCCATATTAGCCATGTTACAAAACACACACACATACACACACACCAAGAAGAAAAATAAAGAAAGTGAAAAAATGCTTCAATACAAAGTCAGAGGTGATCAATTTATTCTCAGGAGATAAATAATGATTTTTATCAGGAGTTCTTTGGAATAATAATAGCTCAGATTGTCTGACTCTTTCTCAGTGGATCATCCTTGGAATATTGCTCTAATTATGTACAAGAGTCCATTGTTTCTGCACATTGCACTTTAGAGTGGTTCATATAAGACTTCCCAGATTTTTCTAAAACCATTCTCTTTTTCATTTTTTATGGCACAATGATATTCCATCTAAGTTACATACCATAACACATTCAGTCATTCCTTAATTTATGGCCATCTCTTCAATTTTCAATTCTTTGACACAACAGAAAGAGCTGCTATAAATAGTTTTGTACATATTGGTCACTTTTTTCATTTCTTTTTTTTTTTCTGAAGCAGATGGGGTTAAGTAACTTGCCCAGGGTCACAAAGCTAATAAGTGTTGTGTCTGAGGCTGAATTTGAACTGAGGTCCTTCTGACTCCAGGGTCAGTGCTCTATCCACTATACCACCTCGCTGCCCCAGGATTTTAAAAAAAAATCTCTTTGGGATATAGAACTAGTAGTGGTATATATGGGTCAAAGTGTATGCAGTGTTTTATTATTCTTTGAGCATACATCTAAATTATTCTCTAGAATGGTTGGAGCATTTCAGAACTCTTACCAACACTGCAGTAGTATACCTATTTTTCCATATCCCCTCAGCATTTGTAATTTTCCTTTTCTGTCATGTGAACCGGTCTGATGGGTGATAACTCATAGTTGTTTTCATTTGAATTTCCTTATTAGCAATTCAGAACATTTTTTCACATGTTGATTGGTAACTTTGTTTTCTTCTTCTAAAAATTGCCTGTGCATATCCTGTGACCATTTATCAATTGGACAAAGGTCTTATTTTGTAAATATGACTCAGTTTCCTATATATTTGTGAAAGGAGGCCTTTGTAAGAGAAACCAGCTTTTTCTGTTTCCTGATTTCCTTCTAATTTTGACTATATTGGTTTTGTTTTTATAAAACCTTTTTCAATTTCATGTAATCAAAATTATTTATTATATGTCCCATGATACTCTTATCTTGTTTGATCATAAACTATTCCCTTATTCATAGATCTGACAGGTTATTTTTTTTTGTGCTTCCCTCATTCACTTATATCAACCTTTATGTCTAAATCATGTACTCATTTTAAGCATGTCTTGGTATACAGTGTAAGATGTCATGTTATGCCAAGTTTGTGCCAAACTGCTTTCTGGATTTTCCAGCAGGTTTTTTTTTTTAAAGCAATTGGGGCTAAGTAACTTGCTCACGGTTACAAGGCCAGTTATTATTTTTGAGTGTGGTGCTGAGTGTCTGAGCCTGGGATTCAATCTCCAGGTTATCCCGACGCTGGAGGCGGTGCTCTTACTCGCTGAGCCACCTGGCTGCCCCTAAGCAATTGGGGTTAAGTAACTTGCTCAAGGTTACATGGCCAGGTGTTTCTGGGTGGGTGCTAAGTGTCTGAGCCTGGGATTCGATCTCCAGGTCATCTCAACACTGGAGCCAGTGCTCTTACTCACTGTTCTACCTGGCTGCCCTAAGGTTTTGTTTTGTTTTTTTAATAGTGAGTTCTTGCCCCCAAAGCTTGGGTCTTTGAGTTGAATAAACATTAGATTACTATGGTCATTTACTCTTTTTTATTTTTATAAAAGAAATTTAAATTAATTTATTTGTTTATTTTCAGTTTGCAAGAATCAGTTCCACAGTACCTTGAGTTTCTAATTTTCTCCTCCTCTTTCCCCCCTCCCATGGCTTACAGTATCAGCCTTCATACCTAGATAGTGAACCCATTTAGACTTGATTTTGGTATATGGTATTAGATATTGGTCTATGCCCATTTTCTGCCATATTATATTCCAGTTTTACCAGCAGTTTTTGTCAAATAGTGAGTTCTTATCCCCAAAACTGGGGTCTTTGAGTTTATCAAACAGTAGATTACTATAGTCCTTGACTGCTGAGTCTCATGTACCCAATCTATTCCACTAATTCACTTCTCTATTCCTCAGCCAATACCAAGTAGTTTTGTTGACTGCTGCTTTATAATACAGATTAAAGTCTGGTACAGCTAGATCACCTTCCCTAGCATTTTTCATTAATTCCCTTAATATTCTGGACCTTTTGTTCTTCCAAATGAATTTTGTTACTATTTTTACTAGCTCTATAAAAGATTTCTTTGGTAGTTCAATTTGTATGACACTTAATAATTATATTGATTTAGACAGAGTTGTCGTTTTTATTTTATTGTCTCTGGATACCCAGTATTTCTCCAATTGTTTAGAATATTTAGTAGATTTCACTTAGAAACATATTTGGTCCTGGGTATTTTTTCTTAGGGAGCACATTTATGACTTGTATTATTTCTTGTGATTCATTAACTATTTTTGTTTCATTTGGTAATTTTGTTTCATTTTAAAATTGAATTAACCAATGTTTTATCTATTTTATTGTTACTTTAATAAAACCATCTCCAAGTTTTATTTATTAGGCTGTTTTTTTCTTTTCAATTTTGTTAACCTTTTCTTTGATGTTTAATTGGTGATTTTTAACTTGTTCTTTTCCTGGCTTTTTTTTTTTAGTTTTATGGCCTATCATGGATCTGCTTTCTATCTTTTATGTATGTAAATGTCTAGAGATATATTTCCTCTAAGTATTGCTTTGCCTGTATCAAATTTTGAAATCTCTCATTGTCATTTTTAATGAAATTATTGATTGCTTTTGTGATTTGTTCTTTGACCCACTAATTCTTTAGAATTGGATTATTTAGTTTATAAATAATTTTTAATCTGTGCTTCAAAGGTCCTTTATTGAGTATAATTTTTATTGCATTGTGGTTTGAAAAAGGTGCATATGGTTTTTTTTGCATTTCTTTCTGAGGTTTTTATGGTATAATAAATGATTAGTTTTTTTGAAGATGTTATATATAGCTGAGAAAAAAGGTAATCTCCTTTCTCTTCTCATTCAGTTTTCTACAGAGATCTATCTTATCTAACTTTTCTAAGATTTTGTTAACTTCCTTGTCTTCTTATTTATTTTATGGTAGATTTGTATAACTCTGAGAGAGGGAAGTTGAGGTTCTCCATTAGTAGAGCTTTACTATTTCCTCCTATAATTCATTCAACTTTTCCTTTAAGAATTTTAATGCTATGACATTAAGTGCTTATATGTTTAGTATTGATATTACTTCATTGGCTATCTTTCCTTATAGCAAGATGTAGCTTCCCTGCTCATTCCTTTTAATTAGGTCTATACCTTTGAATTATCCAAGATCATGATTGCTACCTCAGTTTAATATTCTGTATCTTTTCATTTTAAGTGTGTTTCTTGTAAATGATATATGGTAGATTCTTGTTTCTAATCTATTCTGCTGTCCTCTGTAATGGTAAGGGAATGTCTCAAGTGGAACCCAACAGGAGAGGCTTGATTGGGGGGTGGTTGTTTTTCAAGAAGGTCAACACTTTTTGTTACTTCATAATTAGGTCACTAAGGTTGTGATGTTCTCTGACCCTGAAGAAAAGTATATTTTCTCTGAGGTGAGGTTTTACTTTGGGGGTTCACCTATAGGAAGAGTTGTATGATTTGGCCAGATGAGACTATGGGTAGCCATTGAGTCCCCCAGCTTTGAAAACCTTGATGTTGGTGCTTCTCTCTCTGGTAACTAACTATGTATGTGATGGTCAGACAGCTAGAAGCCCTGACTTTTTCCCCTGAATTAAGGGTATTGTGTGTGTGTGTGTTTAATTAAAGATTGTTGACCCCTTTAAAGTTGCTTTCCTTTGGTAAAGTAGATCAAAGAACCTGTGCTAGTAGCCATCCTGGGCAGGGTGCTTGTTGTTATATCTTCCTCCATTTTATGAGAGAGATCATCCTATTCATATTCACAATTATTATTGCTGAGATAATTTAACCCCTTCATCCTCTCCATTCCCAGTTTTCATAGTGCATCATTTTTTTCTCATTTTTCCATTATGTTTTGGAGATCATTTTAACATAATTGACTCACATAGACACTGTCTATATAGCTTCCTTCACACTACCCAAATAATAATAAATTTATTAATAATTATATGTATCATCTTCACATTTGGAAATGTAAACATTTTATGATTTCTCACTCATGATTAGCTTTTTTATGCTTCTGAATTTCCGATTTTCTATTTGGCTCTCATCTTTTCATCAGGAGTGCCTAGAAGTCCTCTATTTTTATTAAATATGTTTTCCCCTACATAATAATATGATTATATGTAGTTTCCTGTGTAAACTATTCTTGGTTGCAATCCTAATTCCTTTGCCTTTAGGAGTATCACATTCTAAGCACTCCCCTCCTTTGTCTTGTGAGCTGTTAAATCTTGCATGATCCTGACTGTGGCTCCATGGCATTTCAATGAATTCTTTGCTTGAAGTATCTTTTTTCTTGACCTGGGAACTCTAAAATATGGTTTTAACATTCCTTGGAGTTTTCATTTTGAGATCTCTCTCAGGAAGTGATTGATGGATTCTTTCCCTTTTTATTTTACTCTCTAGTTCTAGAATATCAGAACAGTTTTTTAAAAATAATTTCTTGAAATGTGATTTCTGGGCTTTTTTTTTATCATGGTTTCCATGTATTCCAATAATTCTTAAATTGCCTTCCATCAATCTATTTTTCCACTGAAATATTTCAAATTTCCTAGTATTTTTTATTCTTTTTATTTTATTTTATTGCTAACTGATATATTATTGAGTCTTTATTTTCTACTTGCTCAATTCAAATTTTTAAGGAATTTTTTTTTCTTTAATATGGTTTTGTACCTCTTTTCTATTTGACTAGTTCTTCTTTTTGAGGAGTTATTTTCTTCAATTATATTTTGTATCTCCTTTTACCAGTTATGCTATTCTACCTTTCAAGTTTTTTTCTTCAGTGAAGTTTATACTTTATTTACTTTTTGGCCAATTCTGTTCTTTTTAAACCTCCTAAAGCATTCTTTTCTTTTTTTGCTTCCTTTTTTTTTAAACCAAATTACTAATTCTTTTTTCATAATTCTCTTGCATTACTCTCATTTCTTTCTCTAATTTTTCCTAAATGGCTCCTATTTGATTTTTAAATTCATTTTTTTAATTTAAAAAAATGTTTCTTTGTTCTTTTTAAGAATTCTTTTTGTGCCTAATTGGCTTGTTTCCATTCTGCATTTTTTTTTGTCTGAGGCTTTGTTTGTGAATGTTTTACAACATTATTTCCTCCTGACAATTTTACTATCATCATAACTTTTTATGGTTAGGTTATTTTTGTTGTTGTTTTTCCATTTTGTTGCTTATTTCTTGATTATGAATTTTATGTTAAGTATAAAATTATCTGGTGGTTGTGTTCACTGTCCCATGCTTCAGACTTTTTCTGTCTGTCCTGCTATTTTCACAGATCATTCTGACTCTAAATTTTTAATGCTTCCAAGGTGGCGCTGTCTATGAAGAGGTGTGGTCATCACCTTAATAGTCTATATTTTGATTCTAACTCAAGAAAAACCCTTTGTTCTTTGTACCCCAAGCACTAGTGCTTCACTTTCTCCTGGACCTATGAACCAAAATGGGGCAAATCAGCAAAGGAATTGCCAAACAGTACCTTCTCCTATGCCCAGCATTTGCACAAGGGTTCCCTAGAATCTCTTTTTCACTAGATGTCCAATCCCCTTACTATATTGGGGCAGTGAGAACTCCTGCCACTGCTACTATTGCCTCCACCTCCAAGGAACTTAAGCTAGTATGGCTGCCATGAGGCATTCCCATGCAACCCCACCTTGGTCACATAGAGTTCTCTTTCTGACCTCCTAAGTTGTTTTGTTCTGGAAAAAAAAAAAGTTTCACCCCAACATTTTCTTGGTTATTCCATTTCAAAATTCAATTTGATGTGTTGTTTAAAGTTATTTGGAGGGGAATGTTGGGAGAGTTTGGCTAGAATGTTTACTCTACTCTGCTATCTTGGTTCCACCTCTCATATTTATTTCTTAAACCTAACTGATCCATAGCAAAATGAATTTTCTATACTTACTCATTATTGAATATTACTCATTACCATTTAATTTGACCCCCTTTCCTCTTTCCAATTTTATTCTTTTGAAACTCTTCTTTTAGAGATTACTAGTGATCACCACTTCATCAAATATACTTTTTCCCCCTCTGTCATCTATTTGTCCTTTTTGAAGCATCAAGACTTTAAACTATCTCCTTATTCTTGAAAGCCTTTCCTCCCTCAACTTCTTTGACAGTGTACCCTCTTGATTCTCTTTCCATCAGTAATTTCTATCCAATTCTCTTTCTATCATTCTAGTTTCCATGAATATTGTTGTCCCTTAAATGTTAAGTTTCTGAAGCATGTAGCTCTTTTTTAATGTCTCTGTTGACACTCTCTGGACAAACTGATGGCAAAATCTTCATCTCCTAGGGTTTCAATTGTCCCTTTTAAGAAAATAATCCCCAGCTTTGACTCAAGTTATGATCTTTATCCTAAACTGCAGACTTGTCTTTAAAAAATTTCAAACGGCAACCATCAACAAAACAAACTTTCACATATTAAATAGAAATGTTGGTTATATATAATCTCAGATAAAACTATAATATCCCAATTATTTACATATTATTTTAACAAAATCAAAACAATTCTATCTTACTAATTTTCAATTTCTGATTCTAATTTATCTTTTCTTATGGTAGATCTTTTATTATATTAGCATTAATATATTTTAATAATATTTATGGGTGATTGTTTTGATTCTTTTTTTTTCTTTTTGTATTGTTTTAAATGCCTTTCCATAATATATAATTTCTTTTTAATCTCTCTATTTGTAATGTTTATGCTGAAATAAGATTCCATTATGATTGTATAATTTGTTCAACCATTCCTTAATTATCACACATAAAGATTATTTCTAGATTTTGCTTTCATAAATAAAATTACTTTAGAAATATCTTACTTAAGTGTTTCATCATGACAGGAATATTTCTTTGGTTTCTTGAAGGCAACACTACTGAATTTGATGTTCTGGCTAGTTCCAAAAAGTTCTTAAGGCTTTAAGTATAGTTCTAGTGAGAGAATTTGGCTTCTACCTGGGAACCAGACAAATTATGCTTAAAAAGGCAGATCACTTGTTGGCTAGTAATACTGAGTTATTTTAATTCTTCATATGACAACATATAAAAAAAATGATTGGATTACATTAAGTCCAGATTACCATGAATAATGAATCCTGTGAAATGGTTGCATATATTCAAATTTGCAGTGTCCAAAGTTATAACTATTAAAATATTATAATTTGTTTCAGCTTGCTGGAAAAAGCAGTGTCAATTCAAATAATGCAACTACTTTGTGCAATTCATTGCTGGCAGTAATCAGGTCCTACCTCTATTTTCCTTACTCCTGTGTAGTATTCTTCCACTTTTGTAGCTAAAATGGCAGTTATGGAACAGGGTGGGGTAGAACATTAATCATTAATTTAACTGATATATATATATATATACATACACACACACATATATGTAAATGTATATATGTGTATATATATATGTATATATATATATATATATGTAGTGACCAGGGAGATGACACAATATGGGAGGTAATAAAACATATCAGAATTCAAATTCTCACTCATGAAAAAAAAGGAAGTTGAGGCTTATGTGCTTACAAACTTCCCCAGTTATCCTTAGTGCAAAGTGTTGGAGGTTAATTTCATCATATGCCCAAGGAAAGTAAGAAACATCTTTACACAGGATACTTAGTCATTGTGTTTTTCAGTACTCATCATCAGCATACCTTAGAAGATCATCATGAAGATTATAGTATCTTATACACCGTAATGTATCTGAAATTAATGAAGAATTACAAAACTTATATTGGGAATATGACAAGATCCTCCAAACCAAATCAATGTACATATCAATACTTGATAACATCAATGAGAAGGTGTATATAGAGGAAGATAGAAAAATGGAGTTGGAAAATGTATCTCAGGATTAAGAAATTGTAATCTAGTACCAATAGTTTAATAATTATCATGTCATGGTATAATTTGATACCTAGCAGTATAAGACCCCATCCTTTTTTATTCCTCCTTCCCACCCTAAAATTCATTTTGACATTCTTGTCCAATCCTTTTTCCAAATAAATATTAACATATTTAATCAGATTAAACAACCCATTGGTAGTTCTATTCACATTTCCTTATATTTATAAATTGAATAATGCCATTTTAAATGAGTTGACATGACCAAATTTTTGTATCTTGGACAATGATTTGAATGGAAATAATAGTCTCTTAATGGCTTTTGGCAATATATGTGTCCGCATTATTTTCAAAATATTTGGTAACTCGGGGGCGGAGCCAAGCGGAGTAGAAGCATGACCCTCTCGCAGGCTCCGGCTTCCACCCTCCCCAATCCATGTAAAAAGGGGACTCCAAACAAACTTTGGAGCTGCAGAACCCACAAAATGACACAGAGAAACTAACCTCCCACTGAGAACAGCCCGGCAGGCCAGCAGGAATCGGCCAGCGCAACGCTCTGGGAGCCGAGCCCAGCACCACGCTGAGGCTTTAGCCCCAGGGCGGGCCTGACCAGCCGCCAGCCAGAGGGACTCCAGATCAGCAGCAGCTGTGGCCATTTCCAGATTTATCAATACATAGATGCGAAGGACAAGGTGAGAGGCCAGTGCAGTCTGGACTTTGGGACCCAGTAAGTGGGAGTGCGTGGCTTTTACCCTCAGGGCGAGAAACCACTAAGCTGCCAGCACAGCCTGCCAGCACCACGTGGCGGCTTCAGCTCCTGGCCTGCAGAGTGTAGGGGGACCAAGCACCAGTTTGAGGGGCCATCCCTCTTGCTTTAACCTGCTTGGATCTGGATTGCAGTCTAGGGTGGAGGTCCTGGGGTGTGTGTCCAGCTTGCCAGAGTGTGTGGAGACCTCAGAGAGGACACCCATCTAATACCTCCGGCAGCTGAGAAAACCCCAGCGTTTGGGACGAAAACTCCCCTGTCTGGTGGCAGAGTCCTACTGTGGCAAAAAGCCCAAAAGTCAAACCATTGAGTGGCAAAATGAGCAGGCAAAGGAAACAAAGCAGACAGAAGATTCCAACATTACACTCCTATTTTGGGGATAAGAAGGAACAAGGCATGGAACAGGAGGAAAACAGTGAAGTCAGAACTCCTGCACCAAAAGCTTCAAAGGAAAATACAAGCTGGTTACAGGCCATAGAGGACCTTAAGAAGCAGATAAGAGAAGTGGAGGAAAAATTGGGAAGAGAAATGAAAACAATGCAAGAAAATTATGAAATGAGAGTCAACAGCCTGACTGAAGAAAATAATACCTTAAAAAACAGACTGACTCAAATGGCAAAGGAGGCTCAAAAAGGCAATGAGGAGAAGAATGCCTTAAAAAGTCAAATTTGCCAGATAGAAAAAGAATCTCAAAAGCTCACTGAGGAGAATCATTGCTTCAGAATTAGATTGGAGCAAATGGAAGCTAATGACTTTATGAGAAATCAAGATGCTGTTAAACAGATCCAAACAAATGAAAGAATAGAAGGCAATGTGAAATATCTCATGGGAAAAACCACTGACCTGGAAAATAGATCCAGGAGAGATAATTTAAAAATTATTGGACTGCCTGAGAGCCATGACCAAAGTAAGAGCCTGGAAAGCATCCTCCAGGAAGTTCTCAAAGAAAACTGCCCTGATGTTTTAGAACGAGAGGGCAAAATAGAGGTTGAAAGAATCCACCGATCACCTCCTGAAAAAGATCCCAAAAAGAAAACTCCTAGGAATATTATAGCCAGGTTCCGGAATTCCCACATTAAGGAGAGAATATTACATGCAGCCAGGAAGAAACAATTTGAATATTGTGGAAACACAATCAGGATAACCCAGGATCTGGCAGCTTCTACACTGAGGGATCAAAGGGCCTGGAATGTGATATTCCGGAGGTCAAGGGAGCTGGGATCAAAACCAAGAGTCACCTACCCAGCAAAACTGAGTATCATGTTTCAGGGGAAAATATGGTCATTCAGTGGAATACAGGACTTTCAAGCATTCTTGCTGAAAAAACCAGAGTTGAATAGAAAATTTGACGTTCAGATACAAGAAGCAAGAGAAGCATGAGAAGGTACACAGGGAAAAGAAATCATAAGGAACTTATCAAAGTTGAACTATTTTTTTTGAAGCAATCGGGGTTGAGTGGCTTGCTCAGGGTTGCATGGCCAGTTGTTGTTTCTGGGTGTGGTGCTGAGTGTCTGGGCCCGGATTTGATCTGGGTCATCCCGGCACTGGGGCCGGTGCTCTTGCTCGCTGAGCCACCTGGCCAAAGTTGAACTATTAACATTCCTACATGGAAAAACAATAATTGTAACTTATGAAACTTTTCTCAGTAGTTGTATGTCTTTATATGAGGGCATGCGGGCATATGAATACATATGTGAATGTGTGTATATACGTTTACAGGTATACATAGATAGAGGGCACGGGACCAATTTAACAGGAAGGGATGATACTTAAAAGGTGAAATTAAGAGGTGAGAGGAATATAATTAGAGGAGATGGGGAGAGACAGAGTGGGGCAAACTATCTCATACAGAAGAGGCAAGGGAAAATGGTTACAATGGAGGGGAAGAATAGGAAGGCAAAAAGGAATGGGTCAACCTTATTCCTATTGAATATGGCTTGAGGAGAGAGGGAAATACACACTAAATAGGGGATCTCACCCTCCAGGAGAATAGGGGGGGAAGGGGATGTGAGGGGGGATGATGGAAGGGAGGGCAGGCTGGGTGGGGAGGGAAGTTGGAAGCACCCACTTTTGAAAAGGGACAGGATCAAAGTAGAGAATAGAACAAGTGGGAGGTGGGATAGGAGGGAGGGAAATATAGTCAGTCTTTTACAATACATCTACTATGTTATTGTTTTGCATTAGCCGCACATGTACAACCTATACTGAACTGCTTGTCTCCCCAGTGGGGGTGGGTGGCAGGGGGGGGAAGGGAATGAATCTGGAATTGAAAGTTTTAAAATAAAATATTCAAATAGAAAAAAAATATTTTGTAACTCTCCTCATTATGAGATAACAAGAAAAATAATCTTTAGTATTTCCTGAATTTCCAAATTTGTATTGATTTTTTTTGTAGCTAATTGGTTTGTTTTTCCTTCTCCTCCAAACATTATCTGTTAAAATGCCACTTATAATTCTTCACCAAAGTGACCACCTAGTTTTAAAATTTAAAAGATATCATTCAGTAAGTTCTTAACTTAATCAGCCTTGAGGAACAAGCCTCTATAAAGGACACAAAGTACAAAGGTCAAAGTTCTCCACCCCTAGGTCACATTATCTTAATCTCTCAGTCAGAAAGCCTTCTTTCTTCTTAATTGGAGATTAGTGTCCAATCATCCTTTACTCAATCATCCTTAAGAGAGAGGTACAAGGCATATAGTACAATGTACTCCTGGCCCTAGGCCACAGCAAATAATGATCTTCTCAGTCAGCATTAATTACTCAAGGAGACCTCTTTTCATCTTGACTATAGGCTGGCTCTCAAATTCCATGGTTCCTCTTCCATGGATCCAGCTCCTGCCTGAATCTACCCAACTGTCACCTGGATTCAAAGTTAGGCAGCTCTCAGCTCCTCGTCCAGCTCCTCATCCAGTTCCCCTTCCTTTTGAAGCTCACAGTGTCCAGTCCGCCTCAAGTCCTTCACATTTTCTATTTCTGAGAAGACAAAGCTTAACAGAGCCAAAACAACATTCATGCACATTGCTGGCACCATCATCAATTCACTATCTGCCTGTGAAATCAACACAGACCCACATACAAGGTCTGAGAACTCAACACAATTCATCAGTACAGTCCAAGGACCTCTATATCCCTCCTCCAGGATTTCTGTAAACATACAACAAGAAAATCCTCTTTCATGCTTTCCAGTAAGGTTCTAGGGCTTCTATACAAAGTATCACAAACAAAAATCAACATAAACAGAACAGACAAAAAGAGTGCCTGGCCACCACAAAGTTACCCTTCTCAATTCTGCCACTGCAAGCTCTTTCTTCTCAGTTCTGACATTTCCCAGCTTGGGCTTCTCCTTACATATGGTCATTAGCTCCTCCCTGTTGCATCAGCAAGTTCCTCCCACTGTTGGTTTCACTAGTTCTGTTTCTTAAGAAAGACTTAATATAATCAGGGTAAGGCTAAAAGACACTTGAACTCAAACAAGGTGTTAAATATTTAAGTAACTGAAACAAGATGCTAAGTACTTCTTTGCTATTACAGAAGGGATTGTCTTTCTCTTTCTTATTTGTATTCTAAATGCTTAGCACAGTGCCTGGCACATAAATCTTACTTAATAAATGTTTACTAAATTGAATTGGAATATAGAGTCCTTCCATGCATTCTTTCATGCTGGATAAGATACATCTGAAAAAAAAGTGACCCCCAAAATCTATGTAGCCAAATAAGTCTAGGTACATGTAAAATTGAATCAGTAGGTAAAAGGAAATAGCAATAATTTAGCATCTTGAAAAACTTTACCTAGTTTTCTAGAATATTGGAAATTTCCTGATTTTTTTTAAATCCTCAGGCTATCTCTGTGAGTGGGAATTAAAGGAATGGGGCATTTATTTACATTATTTTCCCCAATGTTATGCAAAACATAAAGTGAAATGGTCTCAGTTTTAACCTGTTTTTAGGATAGATTTTTAAATCATACTATTCTCTTTGAAGTGTCAGGTTTTACTACCAGATATAGAGGTTGGGAGTAATCTAGGTATACTTCAATGCTATGATGGATCATATTGATTAATGAACAAGTATTTATGGAACAATTACTATGTGTGAGGCATTGTTCAGAAATTTATTTCTCTGATGCAGATGAAAGTAAAATTCTTAAATATTAAGGAGACATTCCAGAGAACATTGGTAAAATAATGTGTAGAACCAGAGTGGGTAGTTGTGAGGATTAGTTTGAGGCATATGGGAGGAAGGGAGGAAATGATTGAAGAGTGTGGTGATACTTGAGTTTGTACAATTACAATAACCTTCATTTCAGAATCAGGGGGATAGGAGGAATATGATAGGCTGAGAGTTTGCTAACCATCTAGGAATGAGATCAGATTATTATTATCCCCAGAGGACCAGGTATTCAGTGTTGGTATATGCTAGGCTAGAAGGTAGGCTGATTGTGAAGAGTGATTGAATGAACAGTAAGTTTGGATCTTCCCATCATAATTAGGGTCCAGGAAAGGACTTAACAAGACTCATAAGTGGAATGGAATAGAGGATAGAAAGCTTTCCTCACAGGTCTGGGTTCAAGTTCTGTCTCTGACGCACACTAGTTTAATAATCATGAATGAGTCATTTAACCTCTCGATTCCTTAGACATCTCTAATAACATAAAATGTAGAAGAGGTGCTGACCTGCTTTGAAAGAGATTTTTTTCCTTACTTGGAAGTTCAGTATACCAATGAAATCTGAGATTCAATTATCTTACTGTTATACATAGAATAATGAATATTCATAGAATTTTCTTCTCTTTACATCACCAAAATCTAGGTTTTTGTTTTCTCCCTGGGGGATAATGAGATAATCAACTTTTGTGATGGCATGGTTGCTTTGGATTTTAAATTGTCATGGTTGAAGTCACCTAGTTCCAAAATAACTGTAATTTTGACTACCCTAGAACATGGATCAATCAAAGCCAATGTGTCATCAAACTGGTGGAATTAAAATCCAGTTTTATCCACATACAACCTACAGCTATCTCCCTGGTCTGAATATTTGTGATTCTAATGATCCCACTGAGCCATTCCTACTAATAAAAGAAGCTAAATGAAGTTTAATTTTTCAATTTTCCTTCATGATTTTGGAAAGCCTTGATAAACGTGTGAAAATAAAAATTCATTAAAAACCTTCCTTAACAAAAAATGTGAAATTACATTTCATGTCTACACAATGCCAAAACAATTATTTAGCCCAGAAGAGGAAAACAACAGCCAAACTGCTTGTTTGGCATTAAATAGGCAAAACAATCATTGACTGATTAAATGTCATACTTTCCAAGTGCCTTGGTTGGCATTGTGCAGCTAAATTCAGAGACAGGTTGAGAATCAAATGAAACACTACCTAGAATCCCAGGCATTTCAGACTTGAATAAATACCAAGAATAATAAGAGTGTAACTGCTATAACTTTGGTCATTCTGATTCATTGCTAATGAATTGCTGGTTTCACTTAATATTAAATAAATTATAGCAAGTAGTTATTTTTGTTCTATTAGCAGAAAATGTCTATTACAATCAGAATTTTATTGCTGGGAAAGACCATAGAGATAAAGTAGTGCAATCATTTCATCTTATAAATAGAGAAACTGAGCCCTGTACTGTATTTTAACCAAGCTATTAACTAAATTAAGATATCTGTCCAAGATTACTCAACTGGTAAGAGTCAGAGTTAGCACTTGAGCCCATATCTTCTTATTTTTAGTTTACTGCTCTTCCTGTGACCCCATAGAAAGTGCATAGTTAGGGGCAGCCAGGTAGCACAGTGAGTAAGAGCACCAGCTCCAATGTCGGAATGACCTGGGGATCAAATCCTGGGCTCAGCCACTTAGCACCCACCCAGAAATACCTGGCTGTGTAACCTTGAGCAAGTTACTTAACCCTGATTGCTTTAAAAAAAAAAAGAAAGAAAGTGCATAGTTGCAAAAATTTGTGAATTAAGAAGTTTTTAAAAAATTTAATTGAAAATTACAATGCAAATTCTATCGTCATACAACAATGCATGCAATGTAACTTGGTAAACAGGGTGACATGTAATGGCTAG
The DNA here is from genome assembly GCF_028583685.1 of Petaurus breviceps papuanus. Classification (NCBI taxonomy): domain Eukaryota; kingdom Metazoa; phylum Chordata; class Mammalia; order Diprotodontia; family Petauridae; genus Petaurus; species Petaurus breviceps. The sequence goes on from NW_027186523.1 coordinate 28,251,742, forward strand.
CAAAGACATAGTTAACACCTTGTTTCAGCTATCAAATTAACACCTTGTTTCAGTTCAAGTTTCTTTTGCAGCTTGTATCAATTTGTTAAGAAACAGAACATTGTGAACCTCACAATGTGTGAACTCCTGGGGAGCAGCTAATGAACATATATAAGGAGAGGCTCAGGCTAGAGACAGCAGAACTGTGAAGAGAACTCTTGTGGTGGCAGAGTCAAGAAGGAGAAAACTTGTGAAACAGGACCTGTTAAGGACTTGAGGTGAAGTGGACACTGTGAACTTCGATATCGAACAGGAACTGGACAAGGAACTGGACATGGAGCTGGACAAGGAACTGGGAGCTGCCTGCCTTTGAACCCAGGTGACAGTTGGAGATGGGACCATGGAAGAGGAATCATGGAAGCTGAGAGCCAGCCTCAAGTCAAGATGAAAGAAGACTTTACTTGGATACTGCATACTGACTGAGATTATGATTTACTGTGACCTAGGGGTGGAGAACTTTGACCTTTGTTCTTTGTGTCCCTTAAGGAGACAAGCCTCCTCAGAGATGATTGAATGAAAGTCTTACTAGATGACTGAGTTAATAAATGAATGTACTTTGTTTAACACTGTGTAACCACTTTGGTGAAAACTATGTGGCCACTTTAGTGATGTTCTTATGTCATTATGAATGCTGTACCTTGATTTCTGTGGATGATTTGCTCTAATGTATTGCTGAATAAATAGAGAGTTTACTATGCTGTGTAATCAGAACCTTGAAAGTTGTTCACAGCAGCAGTCCTCTGGAAAGCTGCTCATGCTTGGCTTGACAACATGTGACTCTCTTGGGTAAAGAAATGTGTCCAGAAGTAATTGCACCAAATGAAAAAAGAATCCCAGACTATTTTTATTCCACACCACTTATCAGTGTATGTTCATACAGACATACACCTAAAGTAAATTAACTTTTGGATGATATTTCTGTGACTGGAATGAGATTAAGAGCATAGAAATGAGCTAACTATAGACTCTGAATTTAATAAATCTATTAGCAGAGTTTCCCTAAGATTTGGGGATCTTGCAAATGATCCTTTTCTGATTTTACACAACATTTTCCCAGTAATTGAAGCCCTTATTCCTCAGGAAAATTTAATTTACAAAGAAAACATGGTTTTCAATCATAATGGAAGCATGTACCAAAAAATGCTTTCAGAAATCCTTTGCTTCTCATATCTGGAGGGATAAATAGCAAACACATGGAGCAACTGCATGCCAGAACTACATGAAGCTGAAAGTTCAAAAGCTTTGTAGAAGTTACATGGTTGCCAATTGCAAAGGAAAACCAAAAGTTGTTCTAGAAACCAGTGATTCACATGACTGAGATGAGACTTTCCATTGTAATTAGAGAGCTATTTAATATAATAGGAATTTTTTGAGCTCTGTGGAAAAAGATAAAGTTGGATTTCTACAACAGAGTAATTATAGCAGGGACCTTAGAAATCATTTAGTTATAATCTTTCTTGCTAGTTATAGGGAAAGAGGCTGAAAAAGGTCATATGACCTGACCAGAGTCATATAATGACCTGTGACATAGCAGGACCTAGAACCCGAGGATCCTGATTCTAAGACCAATGTGTTTTCTGTCATATCTTGTGATGGAATCTGTTTTTCTTTTTGCAAAACAAAATTATTTCTTATGTACCATTGAGAATCCACAAATACTGATATGCCATGAGTGTAAAGGGGGAAACTCCCCACTACATTTCTAATTTATCTATCTTCATGTCAGATCACAAACATGGGATACCATCTTCTTGAATTCTAGCAAATGTCTTTCTCATTTTATAATAGTATAACAGCATGTTTTTGCTTCTATGATAGCAATGAGTACATTCTAGGAATCAAAAGCAGTTCATGTATATGAGGTTTCAAGAGGAAGGGTTAAACAATTGTTTTGTATAATGTCTAAAGGACTTAAAACAAGAAAATATCCTCCATGTCAGTATGAAAGATTATTAAGTAAAAATCAGGAAGAAAAAAATAAACCAACAGAATTAAATAATGCTGAAATGACCTTGGGAGAATGATTATGCAGTCATTTATTCATCCTGTATTTATAAAATGTCCAGTATAACTGTTCCAAACACCACATTGAAGTATAGAATACAGTCCTTAATCTCTAAGAGGTTACGATGTCTGGATTAAAAAGAAAACAGAAAATTGTTCATCCTGCTTTTTTTTAGAGATTCATCTGCTTAATTGTAGGGGTCTGGATCATGTGACAACATTCATTTCAGCATTAAGATTTTTAGAGTTGATTATAATTCTTGTGGAAAAATACTTTGCTGTACAGAGTAAGACTATTGTGTTTATGAGGCATTTGTGATGTGTTAAAGTCTCTACCCATTTTATTAAAAGATGAAGAACTTTTTCCCCTTAACATTCCAAATTTCTTCCCCTTTTAAAAAGAAAATAGCAATCATCCTTCTATGTTGTCCTCAAAGGAGCTGTAGTCACTAACCTTTTAAGTGCATTTATAGCATAATTGGTATGCAATCCAAGACATTTCATTAGGAAACTGTTATCCAAGCTAGCATACTTGATTTCTTTTGCATTGCTTTACTATACATCATTGGAGATTTACTCCCCTTTAAGATCTAGCAATCATAATAAATCTGTTGTTTACTCTATTAACAACTGTCATGATATAAGATTATAGGGTCCATCCTTGGCAGGGTGATATTTCCCCTTATATTCCCTATTGTGCTTTTAAGTATAATAATTATCTATATGCTCCATCAGCTTTATAGATGAATTGGCTTCAGAAGAGGGACATAGAGTAGAGTTGGACTATAACAACCTCTGCCTGCAATTCAACCTGGTTAATTATAATAATGAAACATTTTCTTGGAAGTGTCTTCCTGATAGCTTTTTTTATACTAGAGATCTTTATATGCATTTTTTTGCATAATTTTAACTTTTAGCACATTTGTTTGATTGTTTGGAGAAGTATTTGTTCATAGAAGGACAACACCATCTAATAATCCATGTGAAGGTATTTTGATATATGGGACACAGGGCATGTTTGTTATGAAATAAATTGTGGAATAGCTCAGAGTTTTTTCATATTGATTCATCTGTACATCAAGTGACTTCTATCATCCTCCTTTAAATGTAGAGGATATATCAAGCAGCCTACAGTTTGATTGCTTCAGATTCCTTACATTTACATTCATTTCCTTTCCCAAGACTGAGGTTTGAGATGTACAACTTCATTATGGAAATCTGTGATGGCTAGTTTGATGTGCCTTCTAATTTTCTCATCTTAGCTCTGAAGAAACAGGAGTCTTATTCTAAAATCAGAAAGGCAACCTTAGCCACATTTATCCTCCCAGTGACACTAAGGATAAGTGGGAGTTGTTGGAAATTTCAAAAGTAAAACACTCAGCCTGGAATTGAGAGTTAAAAAGTATCACCTTCCAAACCTCTCATTTCAAAAATGAGAAAAATGAGGTGGAATGACTTGTTCATTTCAGTTCAATAAAACAAACATATATTTAGTACTTGTATATCTCCAGTCTTACATGCTTTGAACTGAGTAGACTAAAGACAAAGATGAAAAGGAAAAAAATCCTTCCCTCAAGGAGCTTGTATTCTTCTGTAATCTAGGGTTATAAAAGTAGAAAATGGTAAAACCAGACTCCAAAGCAACATCTTCTGACTACAAATCCATTCTTATTTTTATAATTTATGCTACCTTTAGATCTAAAGTATGTGCTCACAACAAATAATGAATAGAAATCAAAAAAATTCTGAAGATTATGGGCTCATGAGATGCTAGATGAGATGAGATGACTAGACCAACAAAACCCACCAGAATAACAGTTCCTTTTAATTTACCATAAGCTGAACCAGAACTCATGTAGGATCACAGCGACTTTGGCCAAGGGCATCAAAATATATAGGTTATTAAAAAATAACTTTTTGGGGCAGCTAGGTGGTGCAGTGAATAGAGCACCAGCCCTGGAGTCAGAAGAACCTGAATTCAAATGCAGCCTCAGATACTTAAAACTTACTAGCTGTGTGACCTTGGGGAAAGTCACTTAACCCCAATTGCCCTGCCTTCCTCCCTCCAAAAATTAAAAAAAGAAACACATTTTTTTCTGAAATAGAAATAACTGAGCTTAACAATCCTATAAATCAATTCAATTAAAAATCAATCATATTTAGTTTAAACTGGATAACACATACAATGTTCCCCTTTCCATTGTAGCCATATCCTTAATAAACTCCTGGACTAGCCTTGGCCTCCTCAACCCTTTGAACTGATGTTTTCCATCCAGCAACTTCATAATGGCTCACAGTTCATGGCTTCTTCTACCTGAGGCAGTATTCTAGTGCCTTTCTACACCCCAACCCTCCAAAGTCTGGGAAATAAAAATTTCTAGTGATGGTTCTAATTGTAAAGAATTCATTGAATCTTCCTTAATTTCATTATATTCAGGAAATTATATTACAAAATCATGGTTTATAGACAAAGTTTAAAAGGACTTCTGAATATTCCTCTGGATCTCTAGCTTGGAAAGAACTATAGCTGACCAGGGACAAAAAAAAAATAAGATGAAAGACCTACTGATAAATTATGGGTTTTATAAAGTATTCATTAGCATTTTTCACACACTCCTGAATTTTCTTTTGCTTTTTTTTTCTTTTTGGAGGGGGGAAGGCAGGGCAATCAGGGTTAAGTGACTTGTCCAAGGTCACATGGCTAGTAAGTGTTAAGTGTCTGAGGCTGAATTTGAACTTAAGTCCTCCTGACTCCAGGGCCAGTGGCTATTCACTGTGCCACCCAGCACTTTTTATATATTCTTTTACTTTTATATATTTATCCATTCACTCTATAGAAACTAGATATTTGATCTATTTGTAAGAAAAAATATTGTCATTTATACTTGTCATGACATTATATCTGATTATTTTTATAACTTTTTTCAATTTTTTCATAATTTGAATAACCATATTCAACTTCTTTCCATGTAAATGAAAACATTTTAAAAACACTGTTCATTTTTCATCAGTCCCAAGAATGCTCTTTGTCTCCAACTTCATAAGAATGTTGGGCTCAGAATCAGGAAACAAGGGTTTAAATCCTACCCCAGACACTAATAACTGTGTGACGCAGATCCAAGTCATTTAACATATCTGTGTCCCCTTTTCCTCATCTGTAAAATAAGGAGGATGAACTCAATGATCTCTTAGGTCCCTGTAATGGGAATGTAAATTTTAAAGATCTTCCTTGCCCCTAGGCTAAAGTGCACCTGGAGCCTGGGGTGGGAGGCTTGTTTTTCAGTAGATACTTCTTGATTGGCCAGTGGGTCAATAAGGTTGTTACATTCTCTGAGCCAGGAGAAGGCTGTATAAGCCCTGATGTGAGGCTTTGTTTTGGGGGCTCACTTTGAGAAGTGTCCTGTGATTTCATATGGATTCTGGGAAGCCGTTGTCTGGAGCTTCCCCACCCCCACCCCCCCGCCTTTGAAATACCCAGATGTTGAAACCCAGATGTTGTTTATGGATGTAATGGTTGGACAGTTTGGAAATCTGTCTACTTGATCTGTTTCTGTCTTGATAATTCTGCCTGTATACTTTGAAGTTCAGGGTGCTGACCTTTTTCCCCTGAACGAGGTAAACGATATATGTTTGACTGATTAAAGTAAGCTTGTTAACCCATTTTGAGTTGCTTTCCTTTATCAAAGCAGATCCAAGAACCTGTATTGGCAGCAAACCCTGAGGACGCTTGGGGTGCTTGCTGCTACAGTCCTTTCCAGCTCTGATTTTGTGATCTTATAAGAACCTCCCAAATTTAGAAAGCAGAATATTTCTGATGTTCTGGAGAGAAAAAAAACAAAAACTAAAAACACCTTCATACTTTTTTTTCCCCTGCTTAGTCAAAACTATCAGATATATTTTAACTCTGTAATTTTATGAGATATCTTACAAAATGAATTAATGCTATATTTGAAATCTTCAAGAGAAGTCTGGATGGTCATTTGTTGGGGGAACCATTATATTTAGACCAATCAGAAAATAGTTTTTAGGAAGACAAAAAAGCAATGTTATGAATAACAAAATAATCCCCTCCAGGCACACTATTCTACACAATATACACCAGCCCTTCAGTTTACAGAGATTATTAAAATGGGTGGAGTTGATGGGCAATACAAGTTGCAACCACTCTTTTGTTTAGCATCTTCTCCTGGTAAATCTCATCTCAAAGTAGGAAAAGTTGTCACACACAAACTTCATTGTACAAATTACTTTTTAAGAAAGCATGGGGTCTCTTTGAATTAGCAGAGGTTTGTAATTGAGTAACTTTGAGCAAGTCACTTAACCTGCCTAGAACGCATTTTTGTCATTTGTTAGTGAAAAGATTAGACTAGATTATTTCAGTTTTCTTCCACTTTTTTTTTTAAAGCAATTGGGTTTAAGTACTTGCTCAAGGTTACATGGCCAGTTATTTTTTGTTTGGGTGCCAAGTATCTGAGGCCGGAACCAATCCCGGGTGTCCCAAAGCCAGGCCGGCGCGTTTACTCACTGCACCACCTGGCCACCCCATTTCTTCCACTTTTCAAAGTCTGTTTCTAAGTTCTATAAACATTAGTTTTATTGATGGTTGTTTGATTTTTATTTTTGTGAAACCATTGCTCTTAAACAAATATTTTGATGTAAAATTTGAAGAAAAAAAAAGGATTATCCTAAGACATTTATATGTAAAAATGAAAAGTGGGCAGCAAATAGACCAAAACAGAAATGATTTGCCATTTGTACAATTTTCTATTTTAACCATAGATAATTGGGGAATGACCAGACTCGATTTAATACCCAGTTTGCTCATACTATAAAATAGAAATAAAATTTAAGAAGGTGAAATTGGGAGAGTATGTGAATATGATTAAGTAAATACAGAAGAAATATGTGCTTATCATGATATGATTAAAAATTACTCTAAGATATAATTTCAAGATATCTCAGAGGTAAAATTCCAAACAAATAGAAAAAAGAGAAGTGAAGGTATTAATATCATTATATAATGTGCACCTATTCCAAAAGACAACTTAGAAGATATTGGTAACTTTCAAGCTATATAACTAATTTATGAACTTTGTCTTCTGAATAAAAATTTTTGAGAGAATGGTTTAAAGAGTTAGTGAGGATTTTTTAAATGAAAACATTAAAAAGGGAGGCATTTATATGTAGTTTTCTTATTTAAAATCTAATCTGCATTATTAATATTTTATTCATCATTTTCTTCTGACAAGATAGCCTATTAAAAAATAAATTAATTGAGCCTTAATTTGTAGCATTTGCTGATTGCTGAGGTATAAATGCTCATACTAAAAATATAACTATTGGCTCTCACTTGGAGCTGGTTCCAAACTCCTGTGAAGTATGCCAATCTAAGCATCATGAGCATTGTTGTTTTAAAATTAAAGCATAATATTGTACATATTTGTAGAAGTATAGCACGTAGGAGTTTTCATGTAATCATTTTCTGTATGGATTTGTATTTTATTTTATTTTATTTTTTACAAAGCAATCAGGGTTAAGTAACTTGCTCAAGGTTACACGGCCAGTTATTTCTGGGTGTGGTGCTGAGTGTCTGAGCCTGGGATTCAATCTCCAGGTCATCCTGACACTGGAGCCAGTGCTCTTACTCACTGTGCTACCTGGCCACCCCTGGATTTGTATTTTAAATATGTTTCTTATAAACAACAAATTAATAGATGTTTTTCTTTTCCAATCTGTCTTCTGTTTTGTTTTATTGGAGTGTTTAATCGATTCATATTTGTTAGAAGTTATGCTTACATTTTCCTCCCTATAGCTCAAAAAATGTTTTTTTTCCAGTTTATTATTTTTCCTCTTATGCTGTAAATGAATTATATTCCTTCATTTACTTTAATCTTTTTTTTCCCTCACAGTGGCCTTATTTCCCCTTTCTCCTCTTCTCATTTGTTACCCCTCTCCCTTTAGTGTTTTATTTATTAATTCCTCTTTCCTGTTTTTATCTGGTTACACATTTCTTTCCCCTCATTTCCTCTCAATTAGTCAAGTAGATTCCCCTATCTTCTCCCCTTCAGCTAGTCTTGTTCATTAGATTTTTAAATTTCATTTTGGCTTCCCTTTCCAAAAAGTGTTTCTCTTACTCTTGTCTTTATTCATATTCTTTTTCTGTTCATTCTAGACTCTCATTCTCTGCTTCATGGCCTCCATAATCACCGGGTCTTTCTTTTCTCTGTATTCTTCATACAAGGACAGTTTCCATGGTATCCATCCATTCTAATCTCTGACCTCTGGGTGCTTTCTGCCATGGACTTGTAGGGCTTTCCCCAATGGATTCTCCTTTTCTATTGTGCTTCACACTCAGGACAATGCCTATTATTGCAGGTGTCAAAGAAGATTCTTCCCCACTGTAGTTTTCCCCTCCTGCCCACTGATCTATATAAACTCTTGTTGACCTTTTTTTTCCCTACATTTCCACAGAAATTTCCTCCGTGCAAGTAAGCTCTCCTACTCCTCCTAGTTCCAGTTGGCTCCAAGAGGTCCAACTAATCCCCCTCCCAGTACAAGTATGCTTTTCAGGCATAAAATCCCTGTAACCCCATCATTTGTAAGTTCCTCATCTCTCTTTAACCATTGGAGCATTCATCAGTGAAACTCCACCCTACTTCCCTGGTAAGACCTCTTTCCCTCTCCTCTCCTTTTCAGTCTTTCTCCTCTTCTCCTCACCAACTTCTGTATAGGCTCCTCTCTTTCTGAGACCACAGAGGTCACCTTCCCTTCCTTGTTAGCCCTCTATTTGACCCTAGCATATCAGTCACTCCTTTCTGTCCCTTGTCCAATTTTATTCTTATAGGTTGTCCTTGACTTCTATGTATTTTAATTTCTAACCTATTCTAATGTCTTTCATTTCTTTGGTGAAACACGGCATTGCAGATTTAAGGTTTTCTATTCTGCTCATTTATTTGGCTATGCAGGACTTAAATTATGCTCTTATAATTTTCATGTCTCTTTTAAACACTGTATTGGGGTTTCATGTTATTCTTAAATTCCAGTAGGTCATTTCTCTCATTTGTTGAATGTTTTTAATCATTTTCCTTCATTTTTCAATATTTATTCATAGATGTCTGAACTCGGGGGGGGGGCAGGTAGAGTCAAGATGGTGGAGTAGAAATAGGACCTCCATGCGGCTCCAGCTTCCCCCTTCCCCAATCCAAGAAAAAGGGGAATCTGAACAAACTTCGGAGCTACAGAACCCACAAAATGACACAGAGAAGCTAACCTCCCACTGAGGACAGCCCAGAAGGCTGGCAGAAATTGGCCACCACAGTGCTCTGGGAGCTGACCCCAGCCCTGTGAGCCAGAGGTTTTAGCCCCAGGGTGGGCCTTATCAACCACTGGCTGGAGGGACTCCAGATCACCAGCAGTTGTAACGATTCAGAATTATCAACACATAGATGCTAAGGACAAAGTGAGAGGTCAGCAAAGTGTGGACTTTGGGACCCAGTAGTTGGAAGTATGTCGGGTTTTGCCCCCAGGATGAGAAGCCACTGAAGAGCCATAGCTGTGCAACCACCCCCATGTGGCAGTTTCAGCTCCTGGCCTACAGAGTGTAGGGGGACCAAGCGACCAGTCTGAGGGGTAATCACTCTTGCTTTAACATGATTTGATCTGGATTGTAGTCTAGGGTGGAGGTCCTGGGGTGTATGACCAGCTTGCCACAGCATGTGGAGGTTTCAGAGAGGGCACCCAACAAATACCTCTGGCAGCTGAGAAAACCCCAGCATTTGGTACAAATCTCCCCTGTCTGTTGGCAGAATCCTACAGTGGCAAAAAGCCCTAAAGTCAAGTAATTGAGTGGCAACATGAACAGGAAAAAGAAACAAAGCAAACAGAAGAATCCAATATTAGACTCTTATTTGGGGAATAAAAAGGATCAAAGCATGGAAAAGGAGGAAGACAGTGAAGTCAGAACTCCTGCACCAAAAGCTTCAAAGGAAAATATGAGCTGGTTACAGGCCATAGAGGACCCTAAGAAGCAGATAAGAGAAGTGGAGGAAAAATTGGGAAGAGAAATGAGAACGATGCAAGAAAATTACGAAATGGGAGTCAACAGCCTAACTGAGGAAAATAACACCTTAAAAAATAGACTAACTCAAATGGCAAAAGAGGCTCAAAAAGGCAATGAGGAGAAGAATGCCTTAAAAAGTTGAATTTGCCAGATGGAAAAAGAATCTCCAAAGCTCACTGAGGAAAAAAATTCCTTCAGAATTAGACTGGAGCAAATGGAAGGTAATGACTTTATGAGAAATCAAGATGCTGTTAAACAGATCCAAACAAATGAAAGAATAGAAGGCAATGTCAAATATCTCACTGGAAAAACCACTGACCTAGAAAATAGATCCAGGAGAGATAATTTAACCATTACTGGACTACCTAAAATCCATGATCAAAGAAAGAACATCCTCCAAGAAATTCTCAAGGAAAACTGCCCTGATGTTTTAGAACCAGAGAGCAAAATAAAGGTTGAAAGACTCCACCAATCACCTCCTGGAAAAGATCCCAAAAAGAAAACTCCTAGGAATATTATAGCCAGGTTCTGAAATTCTGAGATCAAGGAGAGAATATTACAAGCAGCCAGGAAGAAACAATTTCAATATTGTGGAAACACAATCAGGATAACCCAGGATCTGGCAGCTTCTACACTGAAGGATTGAAGGACTTGTAATGTGATATTCCAGAGGTCAAAGGAGCTGGGATTAAAACCAAGAATCACCTACCCAGTAAAACTGAGTACCATGTTTCAGGGGAAAATATGGTCATTCAGGGGAAGAGAGGACTTTCAAGCATTCCTGATGAAAAAATCAGAGTTGAATACAAAATTTGACATTCAGATACAAGAATCAAGAGAAGCATGAGAAGGTAAATAGGGAAAAGAAATCATAAAGAACTTATCAAAGTTGAACTATTAAAATTCCTACATGGAAAAACAATAATTGTAACTGTTGAAACTTTTCTCAGTATGAAAATAGTTGAAGGGAATAAAAATATATATATTTCTGTTCCCTTCAAATATATATGTATATGTCTATATTGGAGGGTATATGGGCATACAAATACATATGTGAATGTGTGTTCATATATTTACAGGTAGACATAGATAGAGGGAACAGGACCAATTTAATAGAAGGTATGATACTTAAAAGGTGAAATTAAGAGGTGAAAGAGGAATATAATGAGAGGAGATGGGGAGAGACAGAATGGGGTAAACTATCTCATATAGAAGAGGCAAGGGAAAATGGTTACAATGGAGGGGAAGAATAGGAAGGCAAAAGGGAATGGGTCAACCTTATTCTCATTGAATTTGGCTTGGGGAAGGAATGAAATACGCACTAAATGGGTTATCTCACCCTCCAGGAGAGTAGGGGGGAAGGGGATAAGAGGGGGGATGATGGAAGGGAGGGCAGGCTGGGGAGGAGGAGGGAAGTTGGAAGCACCCACTTTTGAAAAGGTACGAGATCAAAGTAGAGAATAGAATGAGTGGGAGGTGGAATAGGAGGGAGGGAAATATAGTCAGTCTTTTACAATATATCTACCATGTTAATGTTTTGCATTAGCTACACATGTACAACCTATGCTGAACTGCTTATCTTCCCAGTAAGGGTGGGTGACAAGGGAGGAAGCGAATGAATCTGGAATTCCAGGTTTTAAAATTAAATGTTTAAAAATAAATAGTATTAATAATAGTATATATATACTATTATTAATACTATTTTACTTGTAATTGGGAAATAAGTTATACAAGCACTGGGGCATAGAGGTCCACCATGCCCTACTGGAAAAGTCGAAGGGGGTATGGCAGAAGATATGGGAGAGAAGAGATTGGAGGAGGGGATATCCTGTGGGACTGCTATTTTGGGGCTGTGGGTAGGGGAAAAATGGGGAGAAAAATTTGTAACTCAAAATCTGGTGATGTCTGGACTCATTTACTAGATCTAGAGACAATGTTGCCTTCTGTTGTTATTGTTTTCTATAGGTTTATCTGTTTATGTTCAAGTTCAAAGTTCTTTTTCCTGAGGGCTTTGGCACTTTCCATCTATACCCCTATCATCCCTCCTTCCTTTCTTCCTTCTGAATGTGGCTTTCTTGGGATCTGAATGTGAAAGCATCTTGACCTTTTCCCACATTGGGCATTTCACTATTCACTAGTTTAGGTCTCTGCTCCAACTGACTTTTGCTGGTAAGAGCTTTGTAGTCCTGTTACTTCTGGTGTTGATGCAACCCCATCTGGGTTTTGCTCCTAAAGGGCTTTGTTAAGCTGGCCTTAAGGCCTAAACAAATGTTCACAACCTGGACCTGGGGTCTCTATGGCATTGTAAAGAAGAAGATGGTGAACCCGTCTGGATTTTAATGTAAGCCTTTGTAGTGTCCTTGTCTCTACTAGTGCTGTTTCGGTGTCTGATATTTTGGAGGTGGAGTGAGGGGTAGTACTGAGTGAGTTTAGGGTCACTAAACATCAGTTCCTTTTTTTTAAACCTGTGTTTGCATTCTCTGTAATGTAGGCCATGGAAACAGCTGAAGTTGCTTTATCTTTGGTGCATAATTTCTGTTTTGGAGAGGTTTGAGAAATCAGAGGAAGTCCACTGTTTTGGTGTTCTTGTCACCTGGAAGTCTCTGTATGCAGTTTTCTACAGCAAAATACATATTCATAATCACATATCCTAAAAAGATCAGAGGATGCAGATTCCACTGTGTTGATATGTTGTTTTTTGCCTGTAAATCATGGAATACCAGCTTTCCAAAGAATATTTTGATCAATACAAAGAGCAATGGAGAGACACATGGTGGATGTAAGTGAGCAACAGAATATTGTCATTGAGTATTTGTTTTGGAGAAGTTAAATCACAAATGACATCAACCATATGTTTATCCTTAGAAAAGATAGTCAAGATATAAGGAGAATGGGATGGAGGGAAAGTGTTCCATTGGTTCCCCCAAAATGTCAAAGTACCTAGAGATCACTCTCCAGAAGGTTAGATAGATTTTTGATAGATTATTTATGAGGATATGAAAAACAAAGAAATAAAAAATGTGATGCAGATCGATTTTCATCTGCACTATTGGACCCTATCTTGTCTTTCCTATGTATTATTTTAGAAGAAAGTATCACTTCAAGCAATGTGTGCATAACTAGGTATGTTTCTCCAGTAAGGGGGACAAAGATCAATTTTCCTTATTGTGCCTCATTTATGTCTCAGATGCTAATTGTAAGAAAGAGCAAAGTTTGATTAAAGTAGGTCTAAAAGGAAATGGCAGCTTTAAAATCAGTGGCATAACTACCAATTCTGTTGTGATTTTTTAAAAGCAAAATAAAACAACAGCTTGTAAGAAAGCCTATAGCCAGCCATGGTGGTATATACCTATAATCCCAGATATAAGGGAAACAGGTTTCTTGCATTCAGGAATTTTGGGCTGCAGCAGGACAAGCTGATTGGCTGTCTCCATTAACTGAAGCCTTAATGTGGTGAAGAGTTCCTGAGACTGAGTGACTCCCAAACTCCATTTTAGGAAGGGTGATCCTGCCTAGGTAAAAATGGAGTCAGGAGTTGAACAGAGTCTATGAGTAGCACCTACTTGCACTCCCAGCCTGGGTAAAACAGGGAGACCCAGTCTGAGAAAGAGAGAAAGAAAGAAAGAAAGAAAGAAAGAAAGAAAGAGAGAGAGAGAGAGAGAGAGAGAGAGAGAGAGAGAGA
>NW_027186523.1:28265625-28304171 GCF_028583685.1 Petaurus breviceps papuanus
AGAAAGAAAGAAAGAAAGGAAGGAAGAAAGAAAGAAGAGAGGGAGGGAGGGAGGGAGGGAGGAAGGAAGGAAGAAAGAAGTGAGGAGGAAAAAAGGAAAGAGAATGGAGGAAGGAAGGAGGGAGGGAGGAAGGTAGAAAGAGAGGGAAGAAAAAGAAGGAAGGAAAGAAGGAAGGAAAGAAGGGAGGGACGGAAAAAGGAAGGAAGAAGAAAAAGACCTTTATTTGGTTTTTATGAAGTTTTCATTTAATTTTTTTTAAAGCATGAATTCAAGAAGTGAAAACATATTTGGGTCTTTATATTTCCACAAATAATCTCACATTCAAGACAAACATTATTTATTAACAGACACCAGTTTAGGGATTTTTTTTCCTTTCTCAAATATGTGATACAGTGTTAACTGGACCTTGACAGATGGAACAGATGGAAAGACAGAGACAATAAGGAGACACATGATGAAAAGGCTTTGGAGCCCTCTAGGCAAGCAAAGTATGTTGAGGATTATCTTTGGTCTTGGACTTTTCCTTTTTTAAAATCTGCTCATCAGATTTGTCCAATGCACATTTGTTTGATTCTTAGTGGTGCTTGAAATTCCCCAATGTAACATCAATAGACCCGAAGAACTTACCTTTACCTCTTAGGGGAAGTCTAATTGTTTTACATTTATATGCCTGAGGCAAGCTTATAAATGGTAAAACTTTAAGGCAGGATTTTAGGAATCTACATAAAATGTCATGTGCATTATTACTTGGTATATTCTGAACCCTACCATCTGCTCTGTTCTACATATCTATATGTTCTAAAGAACATATGGAACCCATTTCTTTTGGCAGTGGTTCATCTTAGGCATCTTCCCCAAAGGCTAACAAATAATGTTTTCAAATTGGAGTAAAAGCTAAGGGTGGCTATCACTTTAATCTTTATGGTATTATTAGGTATTGTGGTTTAAGGAATCAACACCAGGTGTAAGAGACGCTTGAAAGTAGCACATTGGCATTTTACCAAAATGTGCACAATATTCTGGATTGAATCCTGTACTTTGGATAATTCAGGAAGAAAAGTAAGAAAAAAAACTCAACAAATAATTACCAGAACGTTTTATATAAATTTACTTAAGCATTTGGGAGAGAAAATAAAATCAAATTTTGATCTGAAAATTAGGAGAGCTTAAAAACACATGTTTCCTTCTGTATTGGGGAGTCAGAAGAACTGGAAAAAATTATAAAAGTAGATTTACCAGTTAGTGCATTAAACTGGCAAAAGGAACTCTTGGCTATTTTGTTGATCTTTATATGCTAAACAGAACTGTGACTACATTGTTCTTCCTTCCCCTTTTGTGTTTCATACAAATTTTCTATGGTTTAATAAAATCCTACCTACAATGTATGTTGGACAATTGAATAATGCTAATAAGTGATACTGTAGGGAAAGTGTTGATAGGAGTGATGATGACAGTTTAAGTTATGATTTATGGTGACTAAAAGTGGGAATGTGAAGTCCTTAACAATGGTAGTGGGATTCAGGAACCTAAATACCTCTAGAACAAGCCTTATTCATAGTAGTAATTAGCCATCTATGCAGTATGATTTGAGGATTATAGAAATCCTCCTTGACCAAAAATTGAAGATGGGTAGCTGGGTAACAGACTAATAGTAATACATGCATTGGGTCAATTCACTGGCTCCTGTTATCCCATAGCCAAGAGCCAGACCATGAGGATGTGGGACTCACAGTGAAGGGAGAGGCAAGTCAGTAGCATGGAATGCTACCTACATTTCATTGAATATCACAATATGACTGAGCAATGAGAGGCATTAAACTGAGCATAAGGGCATTACACACTTTGGTGGAGTTTTGATAAGAAAATCAAGGTCTGAGAAGAGAAATGCTAATAACATACACTTTACTTACATTTGCTCCTTCACATCCCTTCCAAATTGCTTTGCATTTACTCTGTATTTACTTATCTGTTTTCTGGTTATATCCCCCCAAAGAGCATAAGATTCTTTGGGAGAGCGGCTATTTCATTTCTGTCTTTGTTTCCAGTACCTAGCCCAGTGCCTGGCACAATAGTCAGAGTTGAATTGAATTGAAATGCAATACTTAGTATTTCTCCCCCGGGGGTTGGCCCTAATTCTTAGCACTGCTATAGATTTGATTTAGACTGAATCAGTATCTAATGGTTATATGAGATTAATTTGTGAGTTCACATTTATTATGGTTGTAAGCACGCCAATGCTGTGTTACACTATTGTTATACCACCTTTATAACTTCAGCTCTGACAATCAAATAATACTAATTAGGCACCGACACGGACATCGTATTGTTCCAGGGGAAGAATAGTTTCATTTCCAGGATGCGAAACCTTCCACCTTCCACCAGGGAAATAATCACCATACAAACAGTTGTTCTTTTGTTTGCTGCCGAATGGCCCGTCTCAGGAACCTCACAGATTAAAAGCGTTTCATTTGTAGGCATATTTCTCCAAGTACATTTTTCTTTCAGTGGACAATTACAAAAACCGCCCTCCAATTCTGTGCAGCTCATTAGTTGTGGTTAATTTGCCATTCTGACTACTTTCATTTTCTGAGAACAAAAATAAATGATTCCCAATAACGATTTGGAGTACTGGAGAAAAGCTTAGTTGGCAAAGGAGTACCTCCAAAATTTTCCCCATATGCATGCTTTAGACATTTAAAAATTAAGTTCTGCTGGACCAAATCACAGGAGGATGTTATTAAATTAAAAAAAAAAAGATTACAGTAAGTGATATAATGAGATTTTGGTGGGGACAAAAGTCATAGCATGTTTTTTACTGTTCCTATCATTTCAAGATTATTTTTGCCCACATGGGACAGTTATTCTGTTTTAACATATGTTTCTGATTCAGCTATAACACCACACTGACCAAATTGATATACTACTCTATGATACCTAATTGGAGTACTAAAATAAAAACTATTTCTACCAACAGCAAAAAAAAAAAAAAAAGGAATAAATGACAAAAGACCCAATGAACTTATACCCTCCTTTTGGCCCAGTTTTGTAGATACCAAAATGTAGGATGTATAAATAAAACAGGAGTGCCTGTGTGATTTTCATGTTCATGAATAAATCAATTATAGATTAGTAATTTACAAGACCCACGGATGTTGAATTACTTTCCCAATACTAGTGATAGTGTTCAGATGAGAGAGTTGGGAATATCAATAAAGCAACAGTACCAAACTAAAGTGGTCTTTCTCTGTTCTGTGGTTACATTATAACTCGTGTCTGTGTTTATTCATTTGGCCAATAGAAAGGAAAAAAAGTCCATATACTTTGAGTTTTTATAGCCTTTATTTTCCCTTTATTTTTTCTCTTCTAATCTTAGTTGCATGTGATTTACTTTTGCATTTTTTTTTACTTTCATATAATCAAAACTATCTATTTTACTTTTCACAAGTGTTTTTTTCAGGCAAATAAACATCTTGTAAATATTTTTTTTCCTCCTGCTGGAGTTTAAAAAATTTTTCTTATATTAAATTTGCATGAAGTAAGGCTACCTTTATTTCCATACCACATAGTTCCATAGTAATTGTGCTTATCAACTCATGTGTCCCTCAGAGTGGCAAGGACAAAACTGGACAGGAGTGCCAAGGAGTCAATGTTGGATATTCCACAGCATGTACTTGTGACTTTTTTTTACATCCTTAAAATGCATCCCCATAATCACTGTGAAGAGAGCAGAGTTGGCAGCTAGGAAAAAAAAATAATAGCAGGTCAGTCTCCTCTCTTTTCTTCAATGAAGTTAATTTGATCCATAATGAGACTTTAAACTCTTCCATGAAGTTTTGTAATGATAGGACCAACATAGACATGGTCAGTAACCTCCTCTCCTAATGCAAGCAGTAATTACTATGGACTCTACTAAAGGAATTTGATAGCATTTTTCATTTAATTACCAGTGTGCTGCTCCTAGAAAGGGCATTCTCATGAAAAATGTGTGTGGGTTGTTAAGTTCTTGTGCTAGTTTATGAGGATTACATCAGACATTATTGAATAACTTTTGATACTCTGAAACTTTTAAAGAAAAAAAAAACATGGCATGTGTCCCCCCCCCCCTTTTTTTTTTTTTAGAAAAAGGGGGAAAAGCTAAAAACATTACCTAAAGTCCATTCTGTATCCATTTCTGGGAGAACAATAGCAAATGGATAGAATTCCTTCAGTACAGCAGGCAGCCTTCCTGCATTAATCTAGGGCTAAATGGAACTGAGAGATCCTTCAGTCTAACATTTTCAACTGATAGATAAGAAAACAGAATTGCAAAGTGATTAAGTGTCTTGCCTAGTCAGTAGGCTAATTGGTTACAGGGTGAGGGCCAATAAATAAGCCTTTTGGCTCCTAATCCAAAGTTCTTTCATATTCACAATGCCATGATGGATTGTGATTTTTCACCCAGGTTTTAAAAATAAAGTTTAAAAGAATCAACAAAATTTTACAAATGTAAAAGAAAATTTTTAATGTCTCTTTGTGTCCCTTCTCTCCCAGTTAAAAAAAAAAAGAAAAAGAAAACCTCATCTGTGTAATGAAGAATATTCCCTTCTAGCTATAAATATATGATCCAGTATTTGCCTCCCATATCTGTTCCATTTGTCTATTCATTAATAAAAGACTTTAATTATCAAAGAGAATATATATATATGTATATATATATATATATATAGACATCTATATCATCCTTTAAAAGACAATAATAAACTGATATATAGTGGTGTTTTGTTAAGCCACTTGTAGTGATTCCTGTTTGAGTGATAGAGTAGCTAAATGGTGCAGTGAGGAAAGTATGGAACTTAGACAGTCAGGAAGACTCATCTTCCTAAGTTCAAATCCTTACTAGCTGTGTGACCCCAGGGCAAGCCACTCCATTTCCTCATCTGTAAAATGATCTGGAGAAGGAAATGGCAAACCACTGGAGTATCTTTGACAAGAAAACCCCAAATGAGGTCACTAGGAGTCAAATACAACTGAAAAATAATTGAACAACAAAATAATCCCCAAAATAAGAATCTATATCTAGATACCTTTGTGGGAGACTGGTGGAATACCCCTAGGTACTCTTAGCAACAAAGATACACAATCACCATCCCTTACATTTCTATTGGCTTTATACCTTATTAAGTCTTTTATTAGGTTAAAAAAAAGTCTACTAGGTCTGAATGGGAATTACCTTAGAATGTACATAGACTATAATATCTCAATTATTTGGCTCAAATTAAAGTCATAGGTTTAGAAAAAAAACCTCATTTTTACTATCCATGTAATTTATTAATGGTAACAAATACTACAAAGTCATAATATTTAGATAATGTATTGACTATGAAGATGGTTACCCCTGTGCTTTGGAAAAGCAAGGAAAAGATGTTGTAGACTAGAATTCTTTCACCAATAGCTACAATTGGAGTTAGCCCCCTTCTAAAATGCCCGATCCTCAGTCACAATTCAGGTGTCAGAAATGTTAACCTTTTCTGTGTCATGGATTCCTTTGGCAGTGTGATGAAGCCTACGAACTCCTTTACATAATAATGTTTTAGTTGGTAAATTCATACTTAAAAGAAATGCTGAATTTCAATTAGTGGTTACTGTTGATAAAGATGTTTTTCCCCCCTTCCAAGTATACAGATCCACTGAACTCTGTACAAAAAGCTTTGCCCTAAAGTGTCTCACAATTTCGAATATGATAATTAACTCTTCAAATTCCTCCCAAACTTCTTCTTCTATGAAATTTAACTGTATATAACTCTCCTAGTCTGTTTAATGATAGTTAATTATCCATGTCTCTGAAAAATTCTTTCCAATGACAGTTAATTGTCCAAATCTCCATTGGGAAAGAAATGGTGTTAGTTCTCTTTGAGTACTTCTCAAAGATTTCTCCTACCATGGCAGTTAACTCTTCAAGTCTTTTTCTGACTCATTTTCTTATGACAATTAATTACATAAGCTCCTTAGGAATGGAGTTCTGGATTCTTCTCTGACTCACACAAATTCCTTCAAAAATGACAGGTTAATGTTGGTGCCAGGATTCTTTGTGTTTCTTAAGAGGGCAGAAACAATAACCAAAGTCTCTGTGAGAGGGACTATTTATTTAAACTGTGGTTAAACATATAAGAACAATTTAGCATGGTTTTCCTCTACAACATGAGACTATTTAAGTAAAACAATATTAGTGGCACTATTTTTTCTAGTTCTTTTTAATTCACAAAACATTTACTAAAAATGTAATCTGTTCAAGAAAATATGGTAGATGCAAGGGATGCAAATATTTTGTATGTGTGTATATTCATACACATACATATACATGTATACATGTATACACATGCATATACATATATACATGTACACACACACATATATAAAATCTTGCCTTTAAGAAGGTAACATTCTTGGGAGTGGTAAGTTACCAGAAAATATATACACAAATAAATACAAAGTATGTAAGAAGTGATATGAGTAATTAAAAGAGCGAGAGAGTGCAAATAATAGGAACATTAGAAAAGGAGTCCCATAGGGGTTGGCACCTAAGCTGTACTTTTGAATGAGTGCTAGGTATCCTATAAATCAGAGGCAGAAAAGGAATACATTCTAGTTATGCAAAAGTTTGCAGGTGGGAGATGGAGGATTGTATAAACATAGGTTACCAAAATGGGTGATACATCCTCTTGGGGGTGCTGGAATAATCCAGGGAGGCAGTAGTAGCCTTGGGGGTAGTTGAGGGTATATAATAAAAATAAGGGGGCAGTAGAAGCATAAGGAAAGAAGAGAATTTAGAAAAACTGTTTCTGCATGTTTCATCTGTGTATAACGGTTAAAGTCATAATGATTATATTATTTTCCAAATAAACACTAAATGCAAGTTATAAGTTCTCAGTGGTCAAGTCTGCTGACAGGTCTTAACAAGCATGCGTTGGCCAGGCAAGCATGTAGGGCATTGTTGGGAAGTCCAGCATGCATCTACAGGAATATGTGTGGATAATGACTTGTTTACAAATGATACTATATGGTTACATGATGGAATATTGCATCATCAAGATTTCAATGCAGGAAAAAATGCATAAATTTATAATAAATTATTAAATTTAAGATATATCATTTAACATATATATTTTATTTATTTTTTAAATAATGCAAATTTCAAAAAAACATTGAAGGATTAAAGAAAGTAGATTTCCAGGGGGGGCAATGAGTAATTTTTTTTAAGGGGACAGTAGACCAGGTAAGTTTGGGAAACTCTGGTGTACAGGGAACAATAAGTAGGCCTATTTTCTTATGGAGGGCACTTGGCAAATAATATGAGTTAATATTGCAAAGTGAGTTAGGAAATAGTTTGGGAAAGATTTAAATGGTAGACTTAGTATTTTGTGTTTTTTTTTTCCTAGTAGATAATTTTTTTCTAAAGTAGGGATGTAAAATAGTCATAAATGTCACAATCTTCTTTCCTCTTTCTTAACTCCCATCTCTCTCATCAGTTACCAAGTCCTGCCTATATACTGCTGAAAGCCTTCAATTTCCACTGCTGCCACCTTAGTTCATACCCTTATTACATGGTCTTCCTGCATGTACTCTCTCACTTTTCCCACATATTCTTCACTCTGCTGACAATTTAATCTTTCTATTTCATAGGTCTTATATCAAGTTCTCTACAAAATCTTGCAGGAGCACTCTAACAAAATGCTGAATAAAATCCTTTTTTTTTTTTCAATCTTGGTAATAAAGGTTCTCCACAATCTCAATTCAACAGATTTAACAAACTTATTTGTCTTTTTTTTTTTTTGCATCCTGTTTCAGACACGTTAGGTTGCCACTGTTCTCTGATTTCATTTTGCTCTTCTGAACTTTAGAGATATTTTTACAAACCATTGCCTCTGCCTAAAAGTATATTACTCACAGCTTAGAATGTTGCAGTACTTCTTTTCCTACAAATTCAGTTCAGGTGCTATCTCTTTCATAAGATCTTTCTAGATCTTTTCATTTAGAAGTTATCCTTCTCCTTCCTTGTATCTCTCATGTAATCTTATTCTCTTATATTTATTCAATAAATTTGAACTTGTAGCTTTGTTATTGGTACATAAAAAGTAAGTATTAGGATATCATGTGTATCTGGGGAAGTCCCCCTACCTGACCCTTAGCCTATTTAACTATTGTAGTTTTGTTTCATGCTGGTTCCCTGTTAGTGAGTTAGTTAATTTTGGTATTGTAAGGAAAGGAAACATTTATAGAGTATTCAGTAACTAATGGGAGTTTTACTTAGCTACACTGAAAATTATATTCATCAGGGGAATACTGCAACAATTAGTTTGGGTAAACAGTCTTCCTCTCTGCATCCTCCCACCCCAGCTAGTCTACATAAGGAAATGCCTATGGTCAATAGGGGGTATGGTGAGCCTCAAGATCTAAGACAACTTCTAAATCTAAAGGGACTCCAATAGAGTGGACTTTTCTTTTGCTTTTTTTGAGGCGGGGGGAAGGTAGGGCAATTGGGGTTAAGTGACTTGCCCAAGGTCACATGGCTAGTTTTTGTGTTAAGTGTCTAAGGCTAGAGTGAACATTTTATGACTTTCATAACCAGAGGCCTCCAGGAAGTTGCCATTAAGCCTTAACTTTTTAGGGAAGAATTGGAATAGCCTTCAAGGGGATTAGAGTTGGAGGTGAGGAAGGTAGGAAACCTGGGAGTGATCCTATCATCTCTATCATCCAGAAGAAAAAAAAAAGGATAATAGATCCTTGTACCCTTCCCACAGAATGACTGCAGCATTCTGGGAATAATGAGAAAAAAGTTCCATCATATGTGTCATATGTGAATGGCAAAGTTCTAGGCCTAAGTAGACTTTGTGTGCAAAGGAGATTTTTCCAGAGTGTATTGGCATACACAAATATATGAAGCTCAGATCATGAGTAAATATGGAGGGTCACTATGAATGTGGATATCTTGTCCTTAAGAAATTAATAATTTGGACATGGAGGAGGGAGAAGAGAAGAAATGTAAAAGTTGGGAGGGGGGAAATGATGGTCCTTAACCAATTGATTTTTTTATACTTAAAAGTATAATCACAGATAAAAATAGAGTCCATAATCTAATCACATATTCTCATCACCATCCCTTTCTATGATTTACTTTCTCCACTCACACCCACACTACTGATTTCCATACCCACAATGCCTCTTAACATTCTCCATTGCAAACACCCAGGGGCCACTTTTCTAACCTTGTCCTTCACTTGATTTTCTGTGTTGAGAGATAATCATTAAGGATTCTTTATATGCTGGGTGTTGTGGGAAGGGAAAAGAAAATAGAAGGAATAACTATTAAATTGATTCTGACTGGGGCCTGGACATTTCCCGTTCGGCCTCTATTGTAGGTGATCTAGAGGTAGATTGGTTTTCATGTTTGTATACCTCTGTGCCTAGCACAGGGCCTTATAAATAGTATACAATAAATGATTGTCAAATTAAGTATCTTGAATTTCTTAATAAATCTATTAAAAGTTCTGATGAAGCTCGATATCAGAAGATAACTATTCCTCGTTCATTAATTGAGGTTTCACTGTATTACAAGTATTCTAATAACACTTTTCATTATGGTACCTAGAAAGAAAGAAAACAACATTGTTAGTGAAAAAATAATGTGTCTTAGATTCTTAAATATTTCTTAATGGTCTTTTTATTTTCACATGATCCGCTCCACCATAGAACTTTTAACAGTTGGAATGCATAAAAGGACAGTTAGCTATCACCCCAAACTGAGATGGAGCATATGTTTAAGTTAATTAGTTCTTTTTGTTCATTAAATGTTTTTCTTAACTCCTTTATGAAAGTTTTTAAGCATACTCCTTCTTTTCTCTCCTCTATACACAGCTGAACAAACATATTTTAATGAAATTCCACTCAGATGCAGACCATCTTGCCATATTGCAAGGGTGATTTCAAAGATTCCCCCCTCACAGAAATGGAAAATAATTGTTTAAAAAGTTCTGTCCATGCAGTTCTTGTGCGAAATAAAAACAAACAAGATAATTACCATTGCTTCTACCTGATTGTAGAAAAAACACATCTTTAAAATTTAGGGAGAATTGGAATTTTTAAAAAAGACAAAACATTTAACAAATCAAGCCTGAGGGTTTTTTTTTCCTTTCAAGATAGTGAACAGCCCATTTGACGAGGTGATTTTCGATGATTTCCCTGAATGGTTTAGTGCCTTATAGTTATAGCCTTTTGCTATTAGAGAACTCTATCATTTAGAATTTGATACATAACTAACAAAACTTAGAAAGATTTAAGGTTAAAGAAAAGCAAAACATAATCCATTATGATCCATTATGATAATGTGAATAAGGATGCCCTGCCTGAGGAAGACTGAAATAACTGACCACTCTGGCAAAAAGCATTTTTTAAAAAATGAACAATGCAACAGGCTGTGTTAAGTATAAAAAGATATAAAAACAAAACAAAACATATCCTATCCTCAAGGAGCTTCCATTCTACTAGAGAAACATAAACATCTACATATATAAAAATATTTTATGAAATAGAGGGTAACTGAAGCAGGAAACACTAGGAACATAGTGCTTATCACATAGGAAGGGCTTAATGATTGATTTTTTATTTCCTTACTAGGGCAGGGGTGGGGAACTTGTGGTCTTGAGGCCATATGTGACCCTCTAGGTCCTCAATTGCTGCCCTTTGACTGAATTCAAACTTCACAGAACAAATCCCCTTAATCAAAGGATTTGTACTATAAAATTTGGACTCAATCAAATCCCCTTAGACCTATTAAGGGGCAGGGAAGATCTTCAAATTCCCATTCCTATTACACCTACCTACCAGAGTTTTTGAGAGGATCAAATGAGATAATAATTATAAGGCTCATAGCAAAGTGTATATAGTAAGCATTATATAAATGTTAGCTATCATCGTTTTCATGACTATTGTCTAACTAAAAGTACCAGGGGTTATATTCTAATTTTTGCAATAATCCTACTGAACAGTCTATTCAGCAAAGTGTCAATTATTTCTGAAAATTTCCTAAGTCATAGCATCTCGAACTGAAGGAGGCTTGAGAAATCATTTGCTCCAACCACTTCATTTTACAAATAAGGAAGCATAGACCTAAAAAGGTTAAATGAGTTGTGTGAGTGCACAGGAAATAAGCAACTGGGCCAGTATTTGGTTTCCTTATGTCTGATTGTAAATCCAATACTCCTTCCCCTGAATCTATTGGGCAACTTGAAATGAGATTTAATGCCCCAGAGGGGTTAATATGCTATGTTTCATTCATAGTTTATACCCTTATTCCATGGCTGGTAAAGGCAGTTAAATGACTCAGGGGCAGAATTCTGATTTGGAGTCAGGAGGACTTGAGTTTGTATGTTGCCTAAGATGCTGATGAGTGGTGTAACAGTGGGCAAGTCACTTAAACTTAAGTAAATTAAAGAGGACTAATAATAACAACTACCTCATAAGATTGTGAGAATCAAATCAGTTAATATGTGTAAAGTTCTTTGGAAACAGTAAAACAATATATAGGCGCTAGTTTTTTTTTTTTTTAATTATCATTGTTATTGAAGAGGTTACCATAAAATGATGAGGTATAGGGTTAGGGTTGAACAAGACCCCAAAATACCAACACACCAGGTCCTGCTGAGTGAATTCGACTTGAACCTTCTCTCAGCCAAAGAAAAGCAAAGTTTACTAAAAATTCTCTATATCGGGTAGACTCTTAAGGACGCTTGTATGAAAAATTCTATGGTGCTCTCACACACATGGAGACAAGATGGGGTATTGTATATACAAAAAGGTTGTGGGAGGAATCTAGGGGTGGTCTAGGGGAGGAGTTTGGGGAGGGTCTTCAGGAGCAGTTAAGGAGGTGAGATAACAGTTGATTTGGGTATAGATATTTTGATAGACTCAAGGATGGGAAGTAGATGGACAACTTGAGTGCCAAACTAGTAACAAAGGTTTGGGCAGAGCCACAGTGAAAGGCCTATGACCTCATGCAAAAGCAATCAGAGTTCTAGGGGGTTCCCAGAGCCTGCACCTCATCAGTTATCACCTTTAGACTTGATTTCTAATATTACACCTTTCTGTAAAAATTTATAACACAGAAATGTACATTAAGATATGAATTAATCTAATTTACCAGAGCAGCATCTCCTCATTTAGTACATTCTCAGATTGTCCAGATCTATATTAAAAAGAACAAAATGATTGGATTTGTATATTGATTGTTGAGCAATTTTTGAATGCCATGGGAAAAGGATCAGAACATTGGATTCTAACCTCAGTTGCATCACCTGCTGATCCATTGTGTGGCTTGAAACCCATTACTTCAAGTCATTTGGCTTCAGTTTATCCACATCTTAAAAAGACAAAATAGTAAAGTTAGGTACCATTTAATGCATAAATTTTATGTATGTATGTGTATATGCATGTGAGTATACATACATATATACAATGTATATACATATATTTGTATACTTATGTGTATATATATGCATGTAATACACATGTATTCTATATGTATATAATGTATATAATTGTATATGTATATAATATACACACATATATATTTGTGAATTAGTTGAGCCTTAGTTGGCATTACTGATGTAAATTTTCCTTAAGAAACTCTCTACCAGTATTGGTGTATTATCAATTTATATATATATATATATATAAATGTATTTTACATTGTGTTCTGCTGATTATGATTTCACTAATGAATCTGGAAAAGTTTCAAGAATGGGTCTAGTCATCTATTATGTCAGTTGTCAGAGGACCAACCTAATTAAGTTCAAAGAGATTCACCCCCATGTTAGCTTCAAATTGGTGACGTCTTTAGCCATGGCAACTCTCATAGCCTTTCTTATACTTTGCAAGTAGATTGTGATTTCCTTAGCAGAGGTAATATCCATCTAGCCCAAAGCCAAGATTCTTGAAGAATTTCTGTCTTAAACTAAGCCCTCATGAAGGCAGCTTTGAAATAATGGAAGGGTGGGCATTTATTGTTTTGTTATCATTTCAATATTAGGCATTTCAAATGTGGTGGAATATTTTCTTTAATGTAATGAAATATTTTCATTACTCCATAGACTCTACCCTATGGAATGACACTTACGATGAATACTTTCAATTTAAAGTATTTCACACAAAAGAAATTGTTGTTACTTTCATATAGAAAAGTCTGTTTTATTATTGAAAGAATTGGCTCTTTCCCAGTTTATGGAGCATAATGAAAGAATACTGTACAGAATCATAGAAACATTAAACAGAACTCTAGAGATAAACAAATCCAGTCATTTTTAAGTTGTGTTGCAAGAAACCCTGATTTCATGAGATGTCTCTTGAGATTTCTTTGATCCAAAGTGGAATCATGGCAAAAATGGTTTATTTATTTTTGATCCCTAATCTCCAGACCACTGTGATGCCAAAAAAGTTGTGAAATAAAGTTTGAAAAAATACCTAATAAGAATAATTATCATTTAATAGTTAAATGCAAATATTTAACAATAATAGCTGGAAGTAAGCATGGTATGATGGATAAAGAGCTAGTCTTGAGGTTAAGAAGCAAGGGTTAGGGGTGGCTAGGTGTCACAGTGAATAGAGCACTGGCCTTGGAGTCAGGAGGACTTGAGTTCAAATCCAGCCTCAGATACTTAACACACACAAAATAACTGTATGACCTTGGGCAGGTCACTTAACCCCAATTGCCCTACTTTCTCCCCTCCAAAAAAAAAAGAAGAAAGGGTTAAAATCTGTCTTGACACATATTAACTTTTGACCTTAGCTAAGTCACAGTCTTTCAGAATTCTAGGCATCTTTCCAAGATTCTAAGTTTCAGAGAAGGTGATATCCTGTATTGAAAAAGAGCATTTCCTCTTGGGATTGTCTTATACCAACAACATAATAGATCTAGTAGCTGTCCCTAATAATAATAATGTTTACCTAATGTTTTCAGGTTTGTGAAGTACATGTACTCACAGCAATACCAAAAGGTAGATGTTATTATTGAAGGGTGAGGAAACCTACATATTAAGTGACTTACCCAGAGTCACATAGTAAACGTCGGAGGCAGGATTCAAATTGAGGCTGTCTTAATTCAAAATCCAGCAATCCATCCACTGTGCTATACCTAAGTCTTCCAATTTAGAAAGGAAAAAAAATGTTCTCAAATAAGTAATGCTTTGAGTCTCAAAAGTCTTAGTGAAGTTTTAAGCAATTTAAGCTTAAAATTGCACTAAGTCTTTTGGGACACTGGGTATGTATGGGTATATTTAAGGGACCGACACCTTCTGCATTCTTTCTCTTTTTCCTCTCTTTTGAATTTGTGGCATAGGACTCTAGCAGCTTTTCCTTAGAATTCCTGTGAGAAAGTAGGGGGAATTTATTTTATCTTGCAAGTTTAGGAGCTACTGTTGCTGCTCACTCACATGGCAATAAGTCACTTAGGTGAGTGTGAACCTGGGTCTCATTGTTCTAAAAAGACTTGTCTGTCTCATGTGTATTTATCTAAGCTTAAGCTACTAAATGGAAATCATGAAAGGCAGATTTTTGAAGCCTAATGGTAGAGTTTGGGAGTTTCTGGATTATTCAGTGGGTCCTTGCTGCCTTGTGAAAGGTTCTCTCCACTGCTACTCTGTAATTTCTTGGAGGAGATAATGACCATCAAGGAGAAAAAAAGGCTTTGTGTGTTGAGATGGACAGAAGACATGAACCTTGAATGAGATGCCTCTAGTCCTAAGCCAGAAATTCAGAGGAGAAGAAGAAGAAGAAAATTAGAGCAAGATGTGTTTCTCCTTTGAAAGTGTACTGAGTGAGAAGATTTTGTTGCTTATCAGCAATTCCCTTTCATTCAGGCCCTCATCGTGGGGAGAGGGAATAATACAAAGGTGTATGAGGACAAACCAGAAGACTTGGGGCAAATGTGTTTATTAAGTGGCCAAGGCATATGTCTCCTTAGAAGTTTCCAGGGTGACAGGCTCAGCATTGTAAACATTCTATGATATGGCACCACAAGTCAATCGCCTGCTCCATGACACGTGCTACAATCCACTACCACCCCTGCCCCTTTTCCCGAACTGTTGACAAGAAATATTGATTTCAACTTTGTAACATCTCTTGAATTTTCCCCTTCTTTCCTCTGATAGTGTCACTACCATGGTGCAAACCTTCATCATCACTTCACACATGGACTATTGTAATGGACTGTTGGTGCGTCTGCCTGCAACAAGTCTCTCCTTAACTCCAGTCTGTCTTCCATTCAGCTGCTAAAGTGATTTTCCTAATGCACTAGCCCATCCCTTTTACTCCCATACTCAATAAATTCCAGCAGTTCCCTATCACCTGATGGATAAAATACAAAATCCTCTATTCAAAGCGCTTCAAAACTTTGTTTCCTTTCTCCACACTTTTTTCAGTCTCCTTAAACCTTACACACAACATATTCTTCAATCCAGTGATACTGACTCCCTTGCTGTTCCATGACTAAGACACTCCATCTCTTAGCTCCAGACATTTTCTCCTGCTGTTACCTCATAACTAGAACATTTTCCCTTCTCATTTTTGCCCCGTGGTTTTCCTGGCTTCCTTCAAGTCCCAACTAAAATCCCATCTTCTAAAGGAAGCCTTCCCCAATCCTTCTGAATTCTAGTGCCTTCCTTCTATTAATTATTTTTTATTTATCCTACATATAACTTGTTTTTACATATTTGTTCACTTATTTTCTTTCTCATTAAATTGTTAGAATTAAATCCCTTTAATGCAGGGATTCTCTTTTGCCTGCTTTTGTATCTCTAGCACTTAGCAGAGCTTCTGACATGCAGTAGGTACTTAACACTTACTGACTAAATGAGCAGTTAGTCTACTGAGATTGTATTATTTCTCCATGAATTTATCAGATAAAATTAAAACTTTTCCAGAGGAATAATGATAATGATAATTATACTTGAGATTTAGAAAGTATTTGTGTTTGTAGAATTTTTTTTACATATATCATTTCATTTAATGTAGATAGACTAGCTAACATCATATTCAGGCTGAGATTTAGTTACTTGATGTTTAGGGTGACTGAAAAGGCAATGAGAGGTGTTTCGTAGAGAAAAATAGGTTATAACATATTGTCTGTTTAGAATTATACAGGGGGACCAACATAAAGATGTCATCAAGAGCTGTCTGACAGGACAATAAAGTGGGCTGTTCATGAGACAGGAATAACAGATAACCAATGGATAGCCCTCC
Organism: Petaurus breviceps papuanus; assembly: GCF_028583685.1. Classification (NCBI taxonomy): domain Eukaryota; kingdom Metazoa; phylum Chordata; class Mammalia; order Diprotodontia; family Petauridae; genus Petaurus; species Petaurus breviceps. The sequence continues at coordinate 28,281,892 of NW_027186523.1, forward strand.
TGTCCCATTGGTATCCATGGAATGTCAAGAGATAAAGAGGAAGGTCCCAGAATTTTGAATGATGCACTAGTGCAGGATTCATGGGAGGGTGGGAAAAAGAATCATGCAGGGTGAGTAGGCACAAATAGGTTGGGATCTATGAAACTAGGGAGAGAACTTACATCAATTGTATCATATACATCAAATTTGGTGTTTTCTTTAAAACAACTTTTTGTTATCTCCTAACTACTAAGAAGGACAATTAGGTGGTACAGTAGATAGAGTGATGGACCTGGAGTCAAGAAGACCCATCTTCTTGAGTTCAAATCTGGCTTCGGATACTTATTAGCTGTGTGACCCTGGGCAAGTCACTTAACCCTGTTTGCCTTAGTTTCCTCATCTATCAAATGAACTGGAGAAGTAAAAGAAAAACAACATTAGTATCTATGCCAAGAAAACTGTAAATGGGGTCATGAAGAGTGGGACATGATTGAACATGACTGAACAACAACTAAAGAAATGAGTAGTAAGTTACTAATTATAAATCTAATAATTATATATGAATCTCAACTTGACCTTTATCAACATTAACTAAGACCAGAATTCAAAGTACAGGCTTTAGAAAAATATATTTTACTTGGTTGGAAGTACTAATTGAATCAGTTAGCTCTTATTCATTATATGAGAATTGCCATTTGTAGATGTTTTTCTAGAGTACTAGATTAGATTTCTTTAAAATATATTAGGAAAAAAAATATTCACAAATTTGACCAGATCATTATATGTTTATGTCACTGACTCTGCATATTACCTATTATATCAGATGTCCCCTACAGATGCAATAATTCTTTTACCATGAAAACCCTACTGATAAGTATAGATAATATTAGCAAACTGTCAGGTACCTAGTAGGCATTTAATTGAATCACTGGATGATGTTTTAATGTTTTCTTATGCTTAATTTATGGAAAACTTCCCTGTCAAATTCTACATTAATTTTGTAGTTTGCAAAGTCAAAAGGTATAAGTTCTGCTCAGGATTTTTCCTTAAATTGGAATTATTTGGGCAGATTGAATTTTATCTTCAGCAAACAATGTTGATTCCACTGAGGGAGAAAAAAAGAAGCTACTTAAAGTAACATTTCTTATTCATACAAACAGTGGGAGAGAAATTGATTTAGAGAATTGATCCTCCAGTCTTCCCAATCCATCCTATGGTTGAAAAGAGATAAGAATTGTCTTATTCAAAAAAACCCAACTTCATTATTAGAAGCAGGTAGACATCTCCATATGAGAGCAAAGAAAATGAATACACACTTCCCTAACTTCCTGGTATGCTTTCCATTTCCTTTGCCAGCTAGTTTTATTAGGGACCTGTGGTGATCTTCTACACTTCATAATCTCATTTTAAGAAGGGGTTCATTTATTTGCTGGCAGAAAACCTAGAGTTGTAACAGATGCAAGACTTTTCAAAACTAGAAATGATATGGGGAAATGCTGTTTTTTTCCATACAACAGGTAACGTCTAATTTTATACCAATAAGTCCATACTTTACAAGGAAATGTGAATTATGCTGATATGTGTTCTTATCAGTATTCTTTAAAATTAAATTGTTAGGAGTTGTATCTGTGTTCCATAAATCCAAGGCAGATCATAGAGTTTTATTGATACATCACCTATATTTCCAATCCCTTGTCCACATTATAGCATATTCATATCTATTTTAAATTAATTATTGTTTGTGAACATTATCATTATTGAATTTTGTTTGCTTTGTGTACATGGCTTGTGTGTAGGACAGTACAAATTAACCAAAGGGTCAAGGGATAGAAGATCCTTCATTTGAGGTTAGCAAATTAAGATTTTTTAGCTCGAGAGGTGAAGGACAGGAAGAAGAGTAGTATTGACTTTATAAAATGACTAATGTTAAGAAACAAAGGCCAAAAAGTTGTTTACCAAATCCTAGAATCCCAGAACTAAAATGTGTGTGTGTGTTTAATATTGAAAGAGGTAGTCATAATAAGTGTGTTATTATAGTCATGAGCAAGCAAGTAGAATATATTTTCTCAAGAGGATGTAAAAACTGAAAACATAAATGAATTAAATAAGACTCTTGGCATATTCATCATTAATCAATCAAGATTCTTAGGGTGTAGTCATCTTTGGAGGACATAGAATCAGTTCTAGATTTCAAAGGTGACTTGTTTCTTTGGAAATACCACTCATCTGCTTTTGTCCTTGATGTCATTTCCTCCTATCTCCTCTGGAAACTCCTCCCTTAAGTATCCCTAATCATTCCCTTTTTTCAAACTCCTTGTTCATTACCTCTGTCCTTATTGCTTACAAACTTGCCCTCATGTCCTCTATGCAGTTATAGGAATGTAAATTTTTAAGATCTTCCCTGCCCCTAGGCTTAAGTACACCTGGAGCCTGTGGCTTGTTTCTCAGGAGATACTTTGTGGTTAGGCTGTGGGTCAAAAGGGTTGTTACCTTCTGTGACCCAGGAGAAGGCTATATAATCCCTGAGGTGAGAATTTTTTGGGGGCTTATTTTGAGAAGTGTTGTGTGACTTGACCAGACAAGATGCTGGGCAGCTGTTGTTGAGCCCCCTGACTTTAAAAAACCCAGATGTTAATGCTCCCTCTCTGGTAACTGTGATTTGGTATGGATGTAGTGGTTGGACAGTTGGAGACCTGTCTGCTTGAAATGTTTCTGTCTGTTTACTCTGAAGTTCGGGGTGCTGATCTTTTCCCCCTGAACTAGGTAAATGATATGTTTGATTGATTAAAGCAAGATTGTTAATCCATTTTGAGTTGCTTTCCTTTAGAAAAGCAGATCTAAGAATCTGTGTTGGCAGCCACCCTGGGTATTACATGCATGCTTACACACACACACTCACTGTTACACATATTCTTTCATTTGATCCTTCCCTCCCTTCAGACTTTGATCTTGTATCCCTTTTCCCTTTTCTTTTGCTAAACCTTAAAACCTACTGAAGGAAAGTATGATAAGAGGGGCAGGAGGTTTGGGGAAACAATTTTATATTGATGTATATACTTTTATTGTGATGTGATTGAGAGGGATAGAACATACAAAAAGCTACTGAAATGATTGTTGTTTTGGCAGGACAAATTTCCTTATTAAAAGGTCTCTTCCTACAAAGTCTTTTTTTTTTCTTTTTTGGAGGACAATTGGGGTTAAGTAACTTGCCCAAGGTTACATAGCTAGTTTGTGTGTGTGTGGGGGGGGGGGTGTTAAGTGTCTGAGGCTGGAACCGAACTCCGTTCCTCCTGACTCTGGGGCCAGTGCTTTACTCACTGTGCCACCTAGCCGCCCCCAATAAAGTCTTTTCGGTGCATATGTTAATATTATACAGAATCTAATGAAACAGAAATGGAGATTTAATGAAATCTAAATGAAACCTAATGGAAATAGGAATAATGTTCTTTAATAATACTCTGGCTACTAGTATTAGGCAAAGCATTATATGGAGAGGCTTATGTTTGCCACTTTCATGATAGCTATATAGAAGAGAGTTCAAATGGAAGATGGTAAAGTTCTCTTGATATTTCTTTACAGATGATATTATGCTGATTGTGTGAAATCCTAGAACATTGCAGAAGTTCCTAAATGAGATATATAATTGCTTTAAAGGGTTTCAGCTAGCTATTCACCCTGGCAAAATCAAGTGGATGAATGTATATTGTCCAAATTATCTTAAACCATTTAATAGAAAGCCTATAGAAGTGGTAGATCAGTACCTGTACCTTCAATAGACACTATAGGTGTGCAATGGAAAAGGGGCCAGAACTGAACAGGAGGAATAAAACAGACTAGGTTACATTAGAGATTTTGTATTATATTTTTAATGACCCCTCAAACTTCTTCCTGAATGAAAATCCAAATTCAAAGTATCAGTATTTGTGTGTGTGTGTGTGTTTTTGTGTATGCACTGTTTCATGGCTATAAATCATGGAAGAACAAATTACCCTTTAATGACGTGATTTTTATTCTCTGTTTTTTTTTCCTCTTTTTTTCTCTGATACTTATTTTTCACAATATCCTTCCTAGACTTTTAATGGTTCTCTTAACTGCTATCCCTATAGTTTGCATTTGTATAGTTTCTTTTAGTTTGCCTTTGAAAAGGTGACTTTTGTTTGTTGGTTTGATCTATTTTATGCTAAAGTTGAATGTTCCTTGATCAATTTATTCAATATGGCTTTGCCAAAACAAAAGCCAAAAATGTTTGTTTGTTTGTTTGTTTTGAGGGGTGGGAAGGTTTGAGATTATTATAGATTTTCAGTAGCAATGGAGAGTTACATCTAACTAGATTTGATTGCTGTGCTCTGCCCCTGACTCTACCTATACTCATTAACTACTATCTGAAAATGATTAAGGTCATGTATGACAAATGATTGAAAAAGGTTTGAGAATTATGCAAATGTCACTAACACCTCTGTACTTAAGTAATCCTAGCAAAATCTATATTTTACTAAGAGCCTGTGAATTAGATTTTTTTCAATGTAGGGAAGTATCTACCTGTAATATATTTGTAGTCCACCCTAATGATTAAAAGGTAGGAAACTTCCCTTCCTCCCCCCTCAGCATGTATTAGAACCTGTTTGAGCCAGAGGCTCTATATAGATAATGTTTTATTGCCTCCAAATACGATATTTTTTACTGGAATTTACTTTGTGAAACTTGTTTATAATTTGAGTTCCCAATGACTTCAAATCCCATGTGAAACCCTCATACTATTAGCAAACTTAACATTATATTGCCTTACATGAAGTGAACATATTTATTATATGAGATTGTAGAATTGAGAGAGTGCACAGATCTTTGAGACTATCTAGCTTGGGACCTCCTTAATTTTACAGCTCAGGAAATTAAAGCTGAAAGAGGTTAGGTGGCTTCCTCAAAGTCACACAGGAAATAAATAGAAGAAATGGGATTTGAAGTTGTATCCTCTGAAATAAAAATCAATCATCTTTCCATTTTACCACATTGTCATATGTCTATATTAATTTCAACTCGTTTTATGTCTCCTTGTTTAAAAATATTTTTTGTAAAATGAAATGACACTGAGATTTAGAAAATTATTGATTTTTTCCTTCTGATTATGAATGTCTGTAGAAGGAAATCTGTGTCCTGAGACCTGAGAGCATAATCATTATATTTTATCTAATCATTCCATAGTGAATTGAGAAAAAAAAACACTTAGCAGATTATTATTGCTATGTAAATTTTATAATTTTTATTACCTATTTTCCTCCTTTCTATTTCTTTACTTTACCTGTCAAAAATTTTATGGACACTATAAACACAAAAGGAAAGAAGACAACTCTGGGGTATGCTATTTTTTAAAAGTAGTTTTAAAAATGTATACTTAGTCTTCATATGGGCAGTTGAAAATATTAATCATGATATATATATATACATATATATGATTATATGTTCTAATATTTAAACTCTACATTATATTAAAACTTTTCAACATGCTTGTATGAGCTAGTATTTCTTTCTCCATCCTGTCCCCCATTTAACACACATTTAAATATTTATTAAGTGTTCATTATGTGCAAGGTACTGTCCTAGGTCTCAGCATGCAGAGACAAAAAAAAAAAAGAAAACAAAAATAGAAAAAATGGTACCTGACCTCAAGAAGTTTACAGTTGGGGAGGAGGTAGTGATTAAAAGATAAAACATATACATAGACAAGTAAATAGAATAGAATGGATAATAGAGCACTAAGGTAAGAAGTCCATAGGAAAGGCTAGGTTTCCGGTACCGGGCGGAGCACGTGTCTCTTTCTGGGTAGTCCTGCTTGCCAAAATGAAGTTTAATCCATTCGTGACCTCAGACCGAAGCAAGAACCGAAAGAGACCCTTCAATGTGCCCTCGCACATCCGGTGCAAGATCATGTCGTACCCGCTCTCCAAGGAGCTGAGGCAGAAATACAACGTGCGCTTGATGCCCATCTGGAAGGACGACGAGGTCCAGGTGGTTAGTGGACACTACAAAGGTCAGCAATTGGCAAGGTAGTTCAGGTTTACAGAAAGAAATATGTCATCTACATTGAGCGTGTACATCGTGAAAAAGCTAATGGCACAACTGTCCATGTGGGAATTCACTCTAGTAGAGTAGTTATTACCAGATTAAAACTGGACAAAGATCACAAAAAGATTATTGAGCGGTAAAGCCAAATCCTGACAAGTTGGAAAGAAGGAAAATATAAAGAAGAAACCATTAAAAAGATGCAAAAATAAAATGGTCTGTTTTACAGTTGTAATAAAATGAAAATTAATCATAAAAAAAAAGTCCATTGGACATATTTAGAATTGCCTTTCTTGGTGGGTCATATGCACAGATATTCTCGGTTTCCAGTCTACCACATAGAAGCTTGGGGGGAGCCTACTTCTGGTCTTGTGCAGGACCTTGTACTATGTTATGACGAAGAGTTCTTTAATTAACTTCTGATCCAGAAAAGCTGAAGACTCAGGATTTTGCAATGTGTGATGAGGAAGAGTTCCCTCATAGAGTAGTGAGTCAGAACTCAGTAGATATATCGTAGGGATCTCTTACCCCATCACTTCTTTCTCTTTTTGGCTCTTAGAAGTTATTCTAAGCTTCATCAAGATGGTCTTGTGGAAGAAGGGCAGCTTCCCTACTTCTGGCCCTACACTGTTGAGCACATGTTCTGCCTAGGAAGCCTAAACCTCTGTTTGGGTTGCTTCGTGTCTGTTTCCTTCTGTAAGTAGGTCACAACACAACAATTTCTAGATCAACAAGTCCAGGCAGAATCCTACTAATTAAGGTTTGGAGAGTCCTAGTATCCTGGGACTCCTAGGAAACCAGCAAGACTGTGGTATCCTTGCAAGAAGAGGTATCCCTGGGATGTCAGTGGCTGACGACATAGGAAGCATCTATATTCGGAACAGAGAAACACACCAAGGACTACTGGGTGCAAAAATAGTGTCTTAAGGAAGGAAGCAGCTTCAAAGACAAGAAGGACAACTATGGAATCAGGAAAGAATTTCTAGATAACAAAGTGCCTGGAATTGTAAGTCACCTTTGACTCCATGTGTATACCTTGAAATAGAGTACTCCTAATTTTTTACTGGTGATTTACACATAGTTTTCTTCCTATTAACCTGCTACCAGGACACCCTTCTGTTGGTAAAACATTACACAAAGTGATACATTTCTTTGTTTCTCTTTTACATACCATGCCATGGGAAACCATTCTCTATCCCCTATATTTGGTGCAAGCAGGCAACCAGCCCACATGTGAATCCAGCACTCTCTGATCAAACAGATTTACATATTGAAATCTTTATACAAAACCCCGTTAAACTTACATGGAAATCCCACGTACAATTGCCACTGAGGATGCAATTTGTGAATAGGAGTGTGAGTCGGGGAAGCAGCCCAAGAGGCCAATGCTACAATAGCAATTAGAGGGTCAGGAAAAGGTTCCTGAACTAGATGGTACCTGAATTGGGCTTTGAAAGAAGCTAAAAACTCTGAGATGAAAACAAGACTACTGCAATAGCCTCCTAACTCTTCTCCTTTTATTTAGCTTCTTCCTTAGAAAATTCATCAGAAGCAGATCTAGAAGTCTGATATTCCTAAAGCTCAAGCCTGACCGCCTCACTGCCTTAATGCAGAAGGCCTCTGTATTTCTATATTGCCTCTAGGGTAAAATATAAACTTATATGTTTGACATTTAAAACTGTTCATAGTTTGGCTCAAGTTTTTTTCTTCTAGGCTTATTACTTATTCTCCCCGCCCCCCAAAACATTCTACAAACCAGTCAAATTGCCCTACTTTCTATCCCCCAAAGATGACATCATGTCTCACCTCTGTACCTTTAAAAATGAAACTGGGGGGGGGGTGGTATAATGGGTATGATACATAAACATAGTGATGCTGCTAGAGCTATAGACACCCACACCTCGCTCATTTCTCTGGTTATTATTTTTATGCTCTTGAAGAAGCACAGCAGGCTGTCATATATTTAATTAACCAGCTGGGGGCATATAGTATATAAAGTGTACAACAGATGGTATTCCAACTATATGCAATTAACTTTCTATTTCAACTCACTTTCTCTTTCTTTGACACCAAAGTGGGTACAACTGGCCCAAATACTATAAAAGTCTAAAGATATGATTCTAGCATATGCTCCCAAATGACTAAAATAGGAAATATTTCTTATCACTGCTCTTTGAGCCCCCATATCATGTTTAGACTCATACCTTCACACTCAGTATCTTCCATTCATACAATTCTACAAATCACTATTAATAGCCATGCGCTTTATTGAGACACTGTAAAGCACAGAGGAAAAAAACAAAACTGAAAAAAACCCCCAGAACTTTTGAGTAGCGAGTTGCAGATTTTGCTCCAATGAAATCAGCTTCCCCCCCTCCCCCCCAAATGTATCTTCCCAGCCAATACAAGATAAAGAAGGGGGAAAAAAGGATAAGACCAACTCCTTGAAAGAAATCTAGTGGAACGACTGATGTGGGCATCCTCCACAAAACAGCTGATGTATGTAGAACGTGTATCTAAAACCAGTCCCTTTCCCTGCCCTCTCCTCCCTTTTTTATACCCTGCTCTCTTGTAAGGTCATGGTTCTCAAATTCATGATGGGGAAGGGAGGAGGGTGGTAAACCCTACAACATAGAAACTGTGGCCCCTGTGTTAGTTGAGCTCTTCTTCGTCGCCTCTGTACTTTGGAATTCCTATCTTCCTTCAGGCCTCAGCTGATGTTTCTGTCTCTTCAAAAGTTTTCCTAATTCTTTTAGTGCCTCTGCCACTGCCCCTACAACTTTGTAGTTATTTGACATAGAAATAGGTCCAAGAATTATGTTTTCATTGGTATAGGAAACTCATGATCAAAGTAATTCTGTCTTCTCAGTGCAAGTCTGCATTTTCTGGTCTTAGAGATTTCTCCGGGGGAACCAAGAAGTTAACCAACTTGCTTAGGGTCACACAGCCATTCTAGGGGCTATATGAACCTAAATATTCCTCACTTTGAAGCAATCTCTCCATCCACCTTCCTCCCCTGCCTCTCATTTATTTACTTATCTATCAATGTTATATTCCTTCAGGTAAAATGTCAGTTCTTAAAGCCCAGGAATTTTCTTGCTTTTGTATTTGCATTCCAGTATAGTGTTTGGATGTTTAGATGTTTGATTTATGGTTTTTTTTCTTTTTTTTTTGAAGGGGGAAGATAGGGCAATTGGGGTTAAGTGACTTGCCCAAGGTCACACGGCTAGCTTGTGTTAAGTGTCTGAGGCCAGATTTGAACTCAGGTCCTCCAGACTGTAGGGCTGGTGCTCTATTTCACTGTGCCACCTAGCTGCCCCAGATGTTTGATTTATGAAGTAGTATGTGATTACATTAGTAGGAAATTAGTGCAAACAGAAGGAATAAACAAGTACTTCATGAGTAAGAGTTTAAATGTGATGCTGAAGGATGGGTAGGGTGCTGACAGTTAAAAATGAGATTCCTGGTAGTGTCAGGTCACACTGACCTGTGTTCTCCTCAAACCTCTAGGCTTTGTAACCCCACATAAATTGTTGTTAAGCCAATTATTAGCAATTTTGTTCTGGGCAATTCAGGCGTTGAATGTAATTGAAGCAACTATCATTTACTTTTTTAAAGTTACAACTCATTAAAGTAAAAGTATTTATGATGTTGGAATGTTGCCCTCATGTCCTATATAAACCTTTTCTGAATAATGCAGAATATGAGAAGGGTCAAAGAGAGTTCATAGAATTCTACTGGGAAGAAAACCATGGATATCTTCCTTTTTGCCTCTACAATCCTCTAAAGAATGGGAGAAATGTCTGGAATGAAAACATTCCTTCCTTCTGTTCACAAATTTGAATGAAACAGAATATTATGATAGTGCGAGTATCTGTGCCAACAATTTAATGAATGATGCACATATAAGAAATATTTCTATCCAATTAGTTGCTTCCTTTCATTTTCCATAGATAAGAAAACCAACATTCAGGTCCTTGACTTTAATAAATTAAGTATTAAACTGGTTGTATAAATCGGTTATTATTTGTTGGCACATTGGTGGTTCAGTGAATAGAGCTATGGGTCTAGAGTCAGGAAAGCCTCATTTGCCACCTGCTACTCTGTTTGGTTTCAACTCTACCACCACAATCATCATCATTTTCTTCCTATTTCCTCAACCTCAGATCAACTCAACAGTAAAAAAACTCATCAACCTGGAAATTGCTTTAGTTTTGTTACTCATACCTCCTTAGTACCTCAAGTTACTTCTACTTCTCTGGAGTGCTAGGGGGTGGAACATAACTCTCTTCCCATATCCTCCTTTTATAGAGGACATAAAATTCCAGTTACCTCTTCATTTGTCACCAACTGTTCTACTTGACTTCAAATACACCATTATTATCATGCCCTGGTGCCCACTGCCCTCTGTTGCCCCCACTCCAACCCTTGGGTGTCCTTGAGGACAATATCTCTCTTTTTCTTATTTGTATTCTTAGTACTTAGCATAGTTGCCTAGCATGTAATAGGCTTTTATAAAATGTTTATTGTGTTGTATCATAAGCCCTGAGTTAAAATCTGACTTCAGTTACTGATATCTCTGTGACCCTAGAAAAGTCACTTAGCCTTTATTTGCCTCCGTTTCTTCAATTGTAAAATGTAGATAACAGTAACTAGCTCACAGAGTTGTTGAAAATCAAATGACATAGTGTTTGTAAAGCTTGGCACATAGTAAGCACTATACAAACGTTTATTTTTCATTGCACTTTCCTTAGCATAACTAGGAGCTAATTTATCCATGTGACCTTATTTATTTTTCTTTAGCCTTTGGAATATTTTACTATCTGCCGACAATTTTACTTAAAAAGTTTGAAGAAAAAGAACAATCAACATGTTTACTCCTATTTTGTAGGTGTAATATATATACATAAAACAACATATAATTGAATTATTTATCTTCTCAGTAAGGGTGGGGGAAGAAGGGAAAGAATCTGTAACCCAAAGTTTTAAAATCAAATGTTTACAAAAATTATTATTATTATTTTATTATTATTATTTACATGCAACTGGGAAATAAGATATACAGGCACTAGGTATGGAGATCTATCTTACTCTACTGGAAAGTCAGAGGGGGCATGGGAGAGGATATAGGAGAGAACAGATTGGGGGAGCTGGTATTCAGTGCGATCACTGTTTTGGGGTGGTGGGTAGGGGAAAGATGGGGAGAAAATTTGTAGCTCAAAATCTTGTGGAAATGAAAGTTATAAACTAAAAATAAACAAAATTTTAAAAATTATAAATTAATACATGATCAAAAAAAGAAAACTTTATAAAGAAAAAATATATTATAGCAAAATAAAAAAAAAGCAAACTTTCAAGAACATGTTAGGTCTCTGCAAGCTAAAATAATGGATGTAGAAAACTGACCTTGAGAAAATCTAAGTTATTGGTTAGAATAATAAGGTTAGAAAAAAAACCCTTGGATTCTACATTTTAGAAAATCATAAAAATGTCCAGAAATATTGAGAGAAAACCAGGTTTTACCGACCCAGAAATAGAATTGGCATGCTCTAGTTTTTAGGTCAGCTGAATCTTCTAAGATCACTCTTCAGCAATAAGAAAGGAAATCAAAGTTGGAACATGATAAACCAAAAAGCAAAGAAAAAATGGCTTGTAGCCATGGAAAATTTAATACTTCAAATTTGAGTATAATCTTATGGGGGTAAAAATTGACTTGTAACAGAACAAAGAAAAAAAGCCTTCTAAATATGCCTTTCCAAATATTCAACAATTAACTATAAAAGTCTCTTTTAATTCAAATGAAATATATAAAAGAAACAGAATTTAATTGGGCATACAAAAGAAACTTCAGAAAGTTAAACAAGTTTAGAAAATGATAAGAGCTTACATTTCCAAATGGAGAATCAAAACTGTTTTCTTCTTGAAGTTCCCCATTTTTAAAAGTTACTAAGAGAGAAAATTGAGACTGTGTATGAACTTAGAAATTGAAAAACAGCTAGAAAAGAGTCAGAGGAAGAGACAGAGACATTTTTCAATATTAGATAGACATTAATATTAGAAGAAATATTTCTTGATGCTAGAATGTCACAGGTGAATGTTCAAAGAAAAAAACAAGGAAGGGTAGAGGGCACAGCAGGCCTCATTAATCATATTCATAGCTGAACCACAGAATGAATGCATTTAAAAAATAGTATAAATTGAACAAGAGGTTGAACTTGGAAGGTATTGGAGCAGAAAAAAAATTTTCTGTCTGAGAGTCTCCCTTGGGAGGATATAGTGTTTAGTATAGTATGGACTAAAAAGAAAGAAACAAAAGAAAGAGAGAGAGAAAGAGAGAGAGGAAGAGAAAGAAGGAAAGGGAGAGAAAGAGAGAAAGAAAGAGGATGGAAAGAAAGAAAATAGAAACAAGGAAGGAAGTAAGGAAAGAAGGAAGGAAGGAAAGAGAAAGAAAGAAAGGAAGGAAGGAAGAAACAAAAGAAAGAAAGAATCCTCAACACAAAATTGAGGAAGAATTTTCTAAATTCTAAATGTCTTAAATGGGAGAGAAGGGAGAAGAAAGGGGAATCATAGTGTAATAGAAATATGTATATTGTGGATATTCTGCTACTTATCTGCCCTTGGATAAATTTCCTTAGGACTCAGGTTCCTCTTCTTAAAAGGAGTTATTATAGCTGACCTCTAAATTCCTTTCCAATCTCTGAAGCTATGTTCCAAAGATATTAAGACATAGGATTGGATTGTTCCATGAAAAGCAAGAGGGGGTGAGGGGGCAGATACTTAATATTATTATTGATTTCAGTTTTAAAGAGATGAAGTAACAAGTTTTGATGGAGAAAAAAACAAATTTAACAATGATAGATGTCAATTTTTAATAGAATATATTTACCAACAAGAGAGAAAAAGGTGATTACATGAGATTAAAAACAAAGGCAACAAATTTTTGCATACAAGAAACAGTTAAGACATAAAGATTCACATGGAAATAAGATGAAGGCTGGAGTAGAATAAATGCTTAAAATGCATCCAAATGGAATCCAAAGCTGAGTCCAAAGTGATCCTTATTTCAAAAAAGGCAGAAGTATAAACAGATGCAGGCAAAGGAAAAATATGGAAATTATGTAATACTTAAGGTTATGTACAATAAAATGAATTTCAATATTGTATATAGATATAAATTAAAGGGAATGACAGCATCTAAATACATAAGTAAAAAGCTAACTGAATTGTAAACAGTAAGATATAAAGACAATAGTTATAGGTGACAGATGAATCTTTAAACAAACAAATCTAACAGAAAAATAAGCAAGAAAAAATATGGGGCTGAGCAGAATGTTAGGTGGAACATTTAGTAAGAGCTTATCATATGCTAAAGCACTGCTTTGAGCTTTTGAGTTTCAAACACAGTAAAACAGTATAGTCCCTACTCATTTTTTAATTTAATATTTTATTTTCCCCAAAATAAATGTAAAAATGATTTTCAACATTCATTTTTAAAATAAAGTTCCAAATTCTCTCCCTCCCTACCAACCCCCCTCATTGAGAAGGCAAGCAATTTGATATAGGTTGTACATGTTCAGTCATGCAAAATATATTCCCATATTTGTCATGTTGTAAAAGAAAACAGACCAAAATAAAAACCCCAGTAAAATAAAGTTAAAAAAAAGTATTCGTATTCCATTAGTTCTTTCTCTGGGGGTGGATAACATTTTTCATAAGTCCTCCAGAATTGTCTTGGATCATTGCATTTCTCAGCAAAGCTGTCATTCACAGTTGATCATTTTAAAACATTACTGCTATTTTGTGCAATGTTATCCTGGTTCTACTCATTTCACTTTGCCTCAGTTCATATAAGTCTCTCCAGGTTTTTCTGAGAGCATCTAGCTAATCATTTCTTATATCACAATAGTATTCCATCATCATCACATACCACAGGTTATTCAATCATTCCTTAATTGATGGGCATCTCCTCAATTTCCAGTTCTTTTCCACCAGGAAAGAGCTGTTATAAATATTTGGGCATAGTTCCAAATTGCTCTACCTAATGGTTGAATCTGTTCACAACTCCCCATATAATACAATAGTGTCCCATTTTGCTCACATCCCCTCCAACATTTATTATTCTCCTGTTCCATCCCATTAGCCAATCTAATAGGTGTTAGGTAGTACATCAGTATTATTTTAATTTATATTTTTCAAGTCTATGGTGATTTAGAGTGCTTTTTAATACAGCTATAGATAGCTGAAAACTGTTCATATTTTTTGATCATTTGTCAATTGAGAAATAGCTCTCATTTATATAAATGGACTCATTTCTCTATATATAAGAGAGATGAGGACTTTATCAGAGAAACGTGCTTCAAAATGTTTTTCATAGTTATGATTGTTATTATTTCCCTTCATTTTCTCTCTCTCTCCCTCCCTCCCTACTCCTCCTCTCAATTCTTTTACCCTGTTCTTCCTCAAAAGTGTTTTGCTCCACATTAACCCCTCCCCCAATCTTCCCTCCTTTCTCTTATCCCCTTCCTCTCCTACTCTCCTATAGGGTAAAAATAGACTTCTATACCTAATTGAGTGTATATGTTATTCCCTTTTTGATGCAATTCCAATGAGAATAAACTTAAACCATGCCCCATCACCTCCCCCATCTTTCCCCCCACTATAATAGCTCTCTCTTGCCTCTTTTATGTGAGATGATTTGCCCCATTCTGCCTCTCCCTTTCCCTTTTTCCCAGTGCATTACTCTTCCTCACCCGAATTCTATTTTTAAATATACCGTCCCATCATATTAAACTCCTACCTGTGTCCTCAGTTTATATATACTCTTTCTAAATGTCCTAATAATGAGAAAGTTCATATGAGTTGCTGCGTAGGAATGTAAACAGTTTAACCTTATTAATTCTCTTATGATTTCTCTTTCCTGTTTACCTTTTTATGCTTTTCTTGAATTTTGTATTCAGAAGTAAAATGTTCTATTTAGCTCTGGTCTTTTCATCAAGAATGTTTGAAAGTCTTCTATTTTATTGAATATCTATTCTTTCTCTTGAAGTATTATACTCAGCTTTTCTGGGTAGGTGATTCTTGGTTGTAATCCTACATCCTTTGCCCTCCAGGATATTATATTCAAAGTCCTCCAGTCATTTAATGTAGAAGCTGCTAAATCTCATGTTATCCTGACTGTAGCTCCATGATACTTAAATTGTTTCTGGATACTTGCAATATTTTCTTCTTATCTTGGGAGCTCCAGAATTTGGCTACAATATTCCTGGCAGTTTTATTGGGATCCCTTTTAGAAGGTGACCGATAGATTCTTTCAATCTCCATTTTATCCTCTGGTTCTAGAATGTGAGGGCAGTTTTCCTTGATAATTTCTTGAAAAGTGGTGTCTAAGCTCTATTTTTTTATCATGGCTTTCAGAAGTCCAATAATTTTTAAATTATCTCTCCTGGGTCTCTTTTCCAGTTGTTTTTCTAATAAGATATTTTACATTGTCTTCTATTTTTCATTCCTTTTGTTTTATTGTGTCTTGATGTCTCATAGAGTCATTAGCATCCACTTGCTCAAGTCTAATTTTTAAGGAATTATTTTCTTCAATGAGGTTTTGTACTTTCTTTCTCATTTGGCCAAGTCTATTCTTTAATGAGTTCTTTACCTCAGTTAATTTTTTTGCTTCTTCTTCCATTTGGCCAGTTTTGCTTTTCAAGGAATTCTTCTCCTCATTGACTTTTTGTACCTGTTTTGTCATTTGGCTCGGTCTGTTTTTTAAGTTGTTACTTTCTTGAGTATTTTTTAATGCCACCTTTACCACACTGTTGACTTTTTAAATGATATTTCTTGCATCACACTCATCTCTATTTCCATTTTTTTCTCAACTTCTCTTACTTGATTTTTGAAATCCCTTTTGAACTCTTCCTTGACCTGAGGCCAATTCATATTTTTCTTGGAGTCTTTGATTTAGGAATTTTGACTTTGCTGTTTTCTGAATGTATGTTTTGATCTTCCTTGTCACCACAGTAACTTTCTATGGTCAGGATTTTTTTTCCTGTTGCTTGCTCATTTTACAGCCTTTTTTTCTTGACTTTTAGTTTTGCTAAAGTGGCTCTGCTTCCAGGGTGGAAGGTATGCTGTCCCACACTTCAGAAGATTTTCCCAGCTATTTTCAGAAATGCTACTATGGAGTATTATCATAAGTTTTCAGGTTTACCAAGGTAGTGTGATTTAAGGAGACGTATGTTTACTACTCTCCTGACCTGTACTCTGGTTTGTGAGTGACCACAAGCACTTTTTTCTGCCCTAGAACTGTGCCACTGACCCACTGAGGCCAGCAAGCTTTGGTGTGCTTGTGTTCCTCACCTTGGGACTGCCACCCAGGACTGCAACATGGATCTGAGTGTGGTCAGAGCAATAGTGTCCTTCCTCAGGGGCCAGCTAGGAGATCCCTGTGATATTCTGATCAGTTATTGGACCCCCCTTAAATTCCATGGGCTGAGAACTCTAGAAGCAACCACTGCAAGTCCTTATCCATTCACTGTCAAGACCTGTTCCTGGTTAGCTGAGGCCTGGTCTGTTCTGGTTCAGTCTTCACTGGACTATGCTCCACTCTCACCCTAGTGCAACAGACCTTTCCTGTCAAACTTTTAAGTTGTCTTGGGCTTAGAAAATTGTTCCCCTCTGTGCTTTTATGGGTTCTACCACTCCAGGATTTTTAGGGCATTATTTAAAGGCATTGGAGGAGTTTAGAGAGAGCTCAGGTATATCTCTGCTTTCTCTCTGTGATCTTGGCTCCTTCCTGATGGTCCCTACTCTAAGAGATATTTCATTCCGGTGGGGACAGACAATAAATAAAGGGAAGCCAAAATGTGAGAAGGCTAGGCAGGCAGGGGGGAGTTTGAGAAAATCATCAGGTAACCGTAAAGTTTTGAGCAACATTGTCAATCAATCAGACAATAAGCATTTAACATGGCTGAGACTTCTTGTGAAATGGAAGTTCAGAATAGAATTCAGTAATCATTAACCCATGGTGACTTAAATGAGAATGTCTGAGCATATATCCGTTTTCAGCATCTCACAGCACTTTTATGAAAAATTATTACTTTCTAGGCCATAAGAGAAATGATAAATGTCACAAAACAACCACGTTAAACACATCCTTTACTGATCATAACCCATGTTCTCAAAGTTGTAATCAATAAGCAAAAAATGAAAAGTAGATTTAGATGGAGACTAAATAATATTACCTTACTTAATGGTAAAATCAAATAATAAATCATTAAAAGAACAAAATATATTTCTTCAATATACTGAAGAAAATTATAACAATGAGACAGCATACTCAAATTTAGGAGATATAGTTGAAGCAGTGTTATGAGGATAAATTATATATCTCTGAACACTTGATTAACAAAAGAGAGAAAGAATAATGAGTTGAACATGAAACTAAAAAAGGCTCTGAAATAATCAACAAATTAATAAATTCAAAATAAACAGCAAAATACACATTTCCTAAGTCAGAAAATCAGAAGTAGTTAGAATAAAAGAATGGAAAATTGATATGCCATATGTGCTACCAGGCCTAATAATACTATTAGGAAGTTTTGTTTAACAGTTTTGAGAGAATGTACTTTGTAGGATATACTTTATTGAGTGTTTGTTAGGAAGTGTAAGTGTGTCAAAATCTATCCATAATTTAAAAAAATAATAGAACTATGCAACACAGAACATTGTCTTTCAATTTTTCTGCATTCTTATTTCCATTGTAGTTAGAGAAGGGAATTCACATTAAGGTCTCTACACTGTCCTTTGTCTGCATATTGGAAACATGATTTTTGTTGTTGTTTTAGGCAACTTATTAGCATACAGTTTATTTGCATAACAGATAACTAAGGTTATGAATGTTGATTTGCTTCCCATGAAACTCGTTATCTAGTTCTGACATCTTTAGATATTTCAGACCGCAGCATATATCTGAGAAAATAAGCAGCAGTCATTCCCTTCCACAGAGTTGGTTTGAAGTAAAGTTTATGGTTCTAATGTATTGAATTTATATTTAGTACAGAAATTAGTTTTGTTCACTGTTTTCTAGTTCAGATTTTGTAACAATACTGCCACGAAACACAAGTATATGCATGCTATAGTACTAACTGAAAAAAGTTAGCCATTCCATTTAACTATTGTCTCTACTTTTAGGTTACACATAGGAAAGCATAGTAGCCTTGAAGCCAGAAGTCCTGCTTCAAAGTCCTGACTGGTCCATACTCTCTCTGTGGCCACAGTCAAGAACCTTAAACCTCTAAATGCTCTCTCTCTCTCTCTCTGAGACTTAGTTCAAGATAATCTGCAAATCTGTATTGGTGGAGAGAATTTCTCTACCAGGAAGTTTCCAGCATGAATTGAGTAATGATCATTTAGATTAAGAAAGAGATTGGTAGGTGACTTTCTAAAAATCAACATGGTTATAATGTAATTATAATAGGCCAAGAACTGAGGTTTTCTGATTTCTTGCTTGGCATTCTTTTCCCTGCACTTCACTGAAGTTTTGCTTAGCATTTTATCATGAACCACAGTCATTCATTATGCAAATCTGTGTCTTAATTCCAAGTTCCATGGTGATAAAATAATGGACCTAGCCTGAAACCAGAAAAGGAGAACTATATGAAACTCTGAATATCTGTCATATTCAAATAAAATACCGATACATGTAAACACTGACAGTTATAGAGGACTGCAGTGAAGGTTAAAAATGTTAATTAATAACAGCTATTTCATAAAATTAACTAAAGTATTAACAGGTATCTGATTAATGACTTTGCCAGTTGTCTTTCCTTATTGTAAACACTGGTCTGGGCAAAATTAACATAACATCAGATGGAATTTTTTGATTAACAGAAAACTAATAGAAATGAAATTTCCCCTTGTATTATTAATTCTTCATCAAGATAGAACAAGTAGTGATGGAATGACAGTGCATCATCATTGATTTTGGAATGCTTTTATAAACAATGATTTTTTTTGAATACTGCTTATTTTCAACTGCTTGAAATAACTCAAAAAGGTGTTGGACATAGATCTCTCTAAATATTATCTAACATTGTTGTTCCAAAAAACTCTATCATACCCATTGCCTCTCAGAGTAGGCATATATGACTGGCATATAGTAGGTGACTTCTAAATGTTTGTTGAATTTCAAAACCACACAAAAATAATATCTATTATTTTCTATATCTTCTGTCAGAAATATGTATATATATATTCATTAACACCTCCCCTTTCTGGTTTGAAGTTAATATTAGAGCATCTCAAAGTTTACATTAAAGAATATTTAACAAAAGAAACATCTATAAATAAGGAACTCACATTCACCAGGGTAAAAAAGCTCAAAACACTGACTAATTCTAATGTATTAACAATAAGTATAATTATCTTTTTTTAGCTTGGAAGTAGAGTTAAAATTTCATGCCTACAGATGAGAGAACCTTTATATCTTTCTTAACTAGTATTATATGCCCCCAAACAAGCATACCACTTATCTTCTAATCTGTTTGTTTAATGAAACTATTTCAGTCTTTATTCACTCATCCAAAATTATAGTGAATTTAAAGTGAAAATGATTTTATCTTTAAGATAGATAATTCTTCTAAGCTTTTCAAATCAAGATTCATTTTTAAGTTCTCTTGTAAATGAGGAAGGTCGGGCATTAATTCAGCATAACAATGACATGTAATATGAAATCGCAGTATAGATTTTTTTCCCTTCCAAAGTACAACAACTCAAAGAATAGCAGTTTTCAAAAGGTTATAGATAAGTTCACAATTCTTTGAAAAGGTTTATAATTTTGATTCTTATTATATATGTCTGGAATAAATAGCAACACTTCCAAAATAAAATATTTGGAAATTGGAAGCATGTAACCCAGATTGATTAAATCTCTTCTGTGAAGTATAAAGGAAAATTGCTTTACTAAGATCACTATGTGAAGCTTTCCCAAGTTTTATCTTTGGCCAGAATGATTGGGCACCAAATAACTTTGAAATAATTTGACTCCTTGTTTTCTGTTTTCTGTGTTCTTGTTTTGTTTAGTGTCATTTTTTTTATTTAACGTTGACTATGAAGATATGGCTGTGATTGCAAATGTGAAAGCAGGAATAGATGGACAGCATTTTGTCAAATTTTGCTCCTATTTCACATGGTATAGTTAGTAATGGGATAATGAAACAACTAAGCTGCTAGTTACTATTATTTTTCACAAAATGATTGTCTATACTGTATATTTCTTTGGAACAGATCATGTCAAAACCTATCTTTTTAAATATTACAACTAATAATGTAATAATAACTAGTATCCATATAACACAAAGTATTTCATTTTCATTTTGTTTGACACTATTAAAACATTTAATAGTTTTGATTGGTTCAATCTCATCTAAATTGAATTCTAATTAACCAAACTTATTTTTGGAGTAATTTAAAAATATTAAATAATCAACAAGCATGTATTAAATGTTTTCTCTAGGCAGGGTAATGTGCTAAGTTCTGGGGAGAAGGGTAAAAGAGTCCTTGCTTCAAAGAATTAGAATTCTAGTGTGGGAGAATAAGTGCACATATGAGTACATAAAGAATATAAAATTAACATGCAGTCATTTTGGGGGGGGGGTGAAACTTTTCTGATGCTCCTACTTAAAGCCCCCCAAATCTGCTTCCATTGTCTGCATTCATACTGAAAATCAAGATCAAGTGAGCTTTTGCTCTTCTACTCTCTGGGAGTATTCTGCATTTCCTGTGTTTGCTTTAGGACAACTGCCTTATGGTTTGACAGGTATACCACCCCAGTCAAACTCTGCAGCTGAAAATGTCCTCAGACAGGCGGGGGGGGGGGGGGAGGGAGGCTCCTAGAAAAAAAATCATGAAGAAGACGTCATTTGATCTCAGTTTTTAAGAAAAGCAAGATTTCAAAAGACAGAGATGAGGAGGGAATGTGATACAGACACAAGTGACAGCAATTGCAAAGATATTGAGACATCATGTGTGCTGCCTGGCAAGTAGATCAGTATTCATGGAATTCAAAGTTCAATGGATTAATGTATAAGAAAACTTGACAAATAGGAAGGGTCTAGGTTCTAAAGATTTTTTTAAAATGTCAAATAAAGGAGTTTATATTCGATCCTGGAGGCAAACAGAATCAACTGTGGTTCTTGAACTGAAATTTTACAGAGGAACTTAGCCTGGGAAGTGAAATGCTCAAGAACGAAATTCAGAGGAACCAAAGAGACACAATTTTGTTGAAGAAGGAAAAGGGTCTTATTCGAAGAGACCTATTTGGGTGCACAGTGAACCAACAAAACCACTAAGATATTTTAAAAACAGATATATGCAGAAGATGGAAGGATGGGAAATAAATGTTAAATTTAAGAATCTGACTGTCCTGAGGAAAAAATGGTATCAGGAGTACTAAAGCTCAGAAAGAGCTAAGTGATGAGAAAAACTCATTGTTCTTTAGTCATTTTTCAGTTATGTCCAACTTTCATGACCCCATTCAGGGTTTTCTTGGTAAAGCTACTGGAGTTGTTTGCCATTTCCTTCTCCAGCTCATTTTATGTATGAGGAAACTGTGAAACAGGGTTAAGTTATATTCCTAGGGTCACAGGGCTAGTAAGTTTCTCAGCCTCAATATGAACTCAAAGGGATAGATTTGCAAAGTACTTTGTAGATTTTCTCTCATCTGACTTTCGAGCAACACTGTGATGTATATATTCTTAGCAATAGAGATGAAGATAAGATTTGTGATTACATTGGCACAAGGACTTCCCAGGGTGCTGGTAGGCTCTTTCTCTGAAACATAAATTCTGCAACTTTGGGAGTTGTTTAAGGCACTGAGATACTGTCACTTACTCGAGGTGACATAGCCGATATGTATGAGAGCCAGACTCTAAGCAAGGTCCTTTTGGTTCTAAGGCTATCATTTCTCACTATTCCACACTGCTGCTCTAGATGCTGTCGTTATCCTTTTTTTTTTAAACAGATGAGGAATCTGAGCATAAGAGAGGCTAAGTGGCTTGCATAATGTTGCAGACTTAGGAAGCATATGAGGCAGGATTTGAACCCAGGTTTTCCTAACTCTGAGTCCAGTGCCCTATCCATTAAACAATGCTTCCTTTCAATTTTGCTTCTATTTTCTCTGCCAAAAAGAATGCCCTCAGTTCTGCAAAACACACACACACACACACACACACACACACACACACACACACACA
>NW_027186523.1:28304271-28312658 GCF_028583685.1 Petaurus breviceps papuanus
CACACACACACACACACACACACAAACACACACACACACACACACACACACACACACACACACACACACACACACACACGGTTAATGGGTAGTTGATAGCCAAGATTAGTGAGATAATAAAAGAGCACCAAGCAGGTCTTGATGAATATAAGTCACCTGGCCCAGATGAACTATAATCTTGGCAGCTGAAAGAACTCACAGATGTGATTGATTGCTATGCCACTCAGTGGTATTTGAAAAATTGTAGAAAATAGCAAAGCTACCAAGGGACTGGAGAAACACAAATCTTGTTCTTATTTTCCAAAAAGGGAATAGAATAGAGTCTGTAATGCATAAAGAAGTGGGTTCCTTCATTACTACAAAAATTGTGTAATGGTTCATTGATGATGTAGTTAGTATACATTGAGAATAGGAAGCAGTGAGTGCAAACAGATCGTGCCAGACTCATTTTCCATCCTTTTTTACTTGGTTTACAAAACTAGTAGAAAAAGGGAATGTTGTTTTTAGTTTTCTTAAACTTGTGCAAATAATTTTATTAAATATAGCATACTGTTCTTGTGATAAAGGTGGAGATATATGGGCCAGATGATATAAATGAATAGATTTGGCAGTGGTTGAATGGTGAGAATTAAAATTCATTGTTAATGAGTCATGAATACTTGGAAGCAAGTTTCCATTGGAGTTCTTGAGGGATTTGTGATTGGCTCAGTGTTGTTGAACATTTTTATAAAAGACTTGGGTAAAGGTGTATTTGGCATGTTTGACAATTTTATATGTGGCACAAAGCTGGGTGGGATAGCTAAAATGTGGCGTTAAAATTCGGATACAAAAATATCTTTGCAAATTACAGTTCTGTGCTGACTCTAATGGGCTGAATTCAATAAAAATTATACTGGGGCCCCCAAAATAAAATTTCTAACCATAAGGTAAGGGAGAAGAAGAATGTTGAACTGAAACTCTGAAAAAGGCCCAGGGATTTTATGAGTTATCAATATGAATTATCATGTAATATGGCAGCCAAAAGATGTAATGCCCTCTTGAGCTGAAATGAGAGGCACTAATTCCAGGAATAAGTGGATAATAGGGCACCAGTATCTGTCCTGGTCAGACTTTATCTCAGATATTGCCTTCAGGTTTTGGTCTCATTTTTGGAAGGACTTTGATGAAGTGGGGAGTGAAAGAGCAGTGCAACTAAGTTGATGAAGGGCCTTGTGTGCATGTTATAGGAAGAGTATTTGAAGGAACTGAGTTTGTTTTTTGATATGCACAATTCAGTAACATTTTTGTCATAGCTCCAATTCGCAGCTCTACCAACATTGTGTTAATTTGCTTGCATCCACAATTCCTTCAACATTTGTTATTTGTGTATTTTATTATCTTTGTCAATCTGATAAGTGTGAGGTAGAACCTCAGAGTTGATTTAAATTGCATTCAATTATTAATTATTCAAAATATTTTTATGACTGATGGCTCCTTTGACAAGTTATCATTTGCTGAATTGCTCTTATTCTGATAAATTTGAATCGATTCCTTATATATTCTGGAAATGGAAATTTATATGAGAAACTTGATCATAATATTTCCCCCAAGTTAACTATTTTTCTTCTAATCTTCATGGCATTGGTATTTTTTCTTTACAAAATTAAAAAAAACTATTTAATCAAAATTGTTGATTTTGTCTTTTGCAATTTTCTCTATCCCTTGTTTGGTCATGAATTCTTCTTGTATGTTCATATCTAAAAGATAATTTCTTCTTTGTTCCTCAATTGTTTTTTTTCTTTTAAATGATGTAGTATTTTATGTGTGCCATATATCCATTTTGAAATTATATTCTTTTGGGGAGGCTAGGTGGCACAGTGAGTAAAGTGCTGGCCCCGGAGTTAGGAGGACCTGAATTAGGTTCTGGCCTGAGATACTTCACAACCACACAAAAAAACTAGCCGTGTAACCTTGGACAACTTACTTAACCCCAATTGCCCTCCCAAAAGATAAAAACAAAAACAAAAACAACAAAAAAGAAATTATATTGTTTTATGGTGTGAAATGTATTGTCTAAATGTGGTTGCTGTCATATTGCTTGCCAATTTTCTTAGCAGTTTTTAAATGATTAGTCTTTACCCAAATAGCAGGAATTTTTCAGTTAAGTGAGATCTGGTACTGCTTTATTATCTTCCTTCTCTCTATTTAGCATTATTTTCCTTGAGATTCTTGACCTTCTCCCCCCAACCCTATATCAATTTTGTAACTTTTTTGCTAGTTCAATAAAGCAATATTTTGGAGTTTTGATATAATACTAAATAAGTAAAGTAATTTTAGTAGTAGTATCTTTTTATTATATTGGTTTAGTATGTCCATGAGCAATTAATATTTCTCCAATTATTTAGTTCTGTATTTATTTTCATAAAAAATGTTTTGTAATTGTATCCATATAGGTTATGTATGTGTCTATAAGTCCTAATGACATCAGTTTTCCAATGGGAGATGTATATCATATCTCCCTATTTGAAAACAAACATTTCATCCTTTTCTAGTTCCATATGATTTCTCACTTGCATTTACCTTTTTATGTTTCTCTTGACTCTTGTGTTTGTGTTTCACATTTTCTACTCTATTTTATTAGAGGTCTATCCTCTAGGCACTTAGGTAGGATTATATTCAGGCTTTTTTGAGGGGGAGGAAGAAGCAAAGTCAGTTAGAATTCCTAGAAAAAATTTAATTCAAAGATTGTTTTTTAGCATAAAATATTATAAATGAAATGAGAGTGCTATAGAAAAAATTGGAAAAGGTATCACCACTATTTAGAAAAGACTTAGAAGGAGAATTATCAGCTTAGCACAAGATATAAAAAACTTTTCTAAGCAAAAATCTTTTAAAATGTGGATACAGGAGACAGACCAATGAGACAATTATATTTAAGAAGTAATAAAAACAAAATATTTTAATAGAAGAAAATATGAAGTATTTACTATTTTAAAAACTGCCCTGGATAATACATCAAGGAGAGTTAATTTAAGAATCATTGGAACACCTATGATAAATAAAACTAAGACCAATAATATAGAAAAAAGTTACTAATTGTTTTTAAGGATAGAGGAAAAACAAATAGTTATTTTTAAGGGAAAGAATAATTCACAGTCAATAGAGGAAAAAAGAAATTTTCATCACACATTATTTCCAGTTCTAAACCAGCTCAAATGGAATTTTAGAGAAATTATGTAATAAAAAATATGAAACAAAAAATCAATAGAATTGGAAATATAGAATTTTGAATCCATATTAGAAAGAAAAATTTAGAAAGGGACCAAGAGCCTCCTTAATTTTTTTTTTAAATTGGGACATATGAAGTAAATTCTAGAAAATATCCAAAGAATTCCTTATGCTGCATAATCTTTTTCTCAAATCTAGAAGAAAAGACACCTTCTTAAACACTATCTATGTGTTAGTTAAACATGGTCTTGAAGCCCCAAATAGGGAGAGAAAAAACAGATAAAATAACTCTAGCATAATGGCATTAGTGAATATTTTTGTAACAATATTAAATGAAATAATTAGTAAAAGACTACCAGTATTTTTAAACAATTATTCACTATAGCAAGATTAGATTTAAACTTGGAATGCAAGGATGATTTAATATTAGGAAACTTTAAACATAACAATAAAAGCACATACTAATATAAACAGATACAGAAAAAGCCTTTAAACACACACACACACACACACAATACACATTCACACACACAGAGTTGTCTTTCGTGTTAAAAACTCCTACTATCCGTAGCAGTACATCTTTTTTCTGATATGATCAAAATAATTAACCTAAAACCAAGTGTTTGATTATTTGTAATAGAACCAATTGCAAGTATCTCCATAGAAAGAAGTGTAAATCAGGAATGACAATGTCTTAATTGTTATTTAATATAATTCTTCAAATGATAGCTATATCAATGATGGAAAAAATTAGGGAACAAGAATAATAATTAATATGATGGGTTACTTAGAGAATGCTATAGAATTTTTTAAATTTAGGGTTAAAGTGTGTAGTAATGAAGTAGGGTAAACAATAAACCCTCAAAAATTATCATCCTTCCACAAAATATATGAAAGAACAAGAGCATGAGAGAGATGGAAAGATACATTTCATAAAAATTAGCTAAAATACATATATTTGGAAGTTAACCTCCCAAGAAACTCTCAGTTTTTACAAACAATTTTTTTAAACTACTTTTTGAAAGAAACATGGTGACTTAAATAATTGGAAAGCTATTCATTTTTATTGGTTAGACTGTATTAATTCAGTAAGAAACTATGGTGCCACTGAACTTGACTTAAAGACAATGCTATACTGACCCAACTACCCAGGCATTTTTTTGGGGAACAATTTCAAATTGCAAATTTTATTGGAGAAATCAACAGATCACATGTTTGTAGGGAACATTAAAAAACATTGTAAGACAAAGATATGCAGGATTTCAAATCATAAAAGTATTGGTAGTGATTGGATTATGGATTTATTATTATTATTATAGATCTTGGACATTAGTCAAAACTCCTTGTTTTAGAGATCAGGAACTGATGCTTAGTGACTTGCTCAATTTTAAATATATAGTATATAAAAAAGGCAGATTTTGAACCTGGAATTATCTGCCTCCATAATCACTGACTTTTCTACTGTTCCATATTGTCCACTCTCAAAACTATTTCACATTGGTCAAAAATAGGAAATTAGATCATTGAAATATTGAGCTAATAGATTAGACAAGTGTAAGCCAAAAGCAAATAAATACAATTTTCCAGTATTTGATAAACCCAAGAAATTAACTATTAGGGACAGAACTCCCTTGGTGAAGACAACTGCTTGAAAAATTGGGAAACCATTTGTCAGAAAATAAATGAAGTTCTTATATTATATACTACACTTAGTTTCAAAAGGATATGTAAGCTGGATTTTAAACATTACAGTATTTTTAAAAAGAGGAAAATAGGAAGACCTACATCTTTTGAGTATAGTTAGGAGGAAAATAATGAAATTTGGGACATCAGCAAAAACAGCATGGAAAAAATGCTGAAATAATTAAGGATAAGAGGAATACAAATTAAAATGCTTGAGACTTCACCTCAACTCCCTTTGCCCTTAAAAGGGCATGGGGCAGATGATAAAATATGTAAATAGTTGAAGTTGGATAATTAGTACATTGTTGTTGAAGTGATTATTTGGCCCAGTCTCAAGGGGAAAAATGGAATTAGAAAAGAAAAGTTGCTAAACATTCTTTTTGACCTTGCTAACATTATAACGCCCATGTTAAATATTCATAGCATAACTTTAAGTAGCAGAAAAAATTTGAACCAGAATAATGTTTGCCCATTGGTTGGGATATAGAATAGGCACCCAAAGAGGGCAATACCACCTGTCAGGGGCACTGGAATTATGCAAAGGTATACTAGTAGTTTGGAATGATGCGAATTAAAAAAAAATATAGAGTTAATGAAAGTGGATTTCCAGAGGTGCACTGAGTAATTTTTTTGAAAAGTGGGTGATAGGCCAAATAAGTTTGGAAACCTCTGAACAAATTGTAATTGATACACACACATGTATTATACACATACACACATATACATATATTCACATGTGTTCATGGATAGATAGATAGATAGATAGATAGATAGATAGATAGATAGATAGATAGAGATAGAAAGAATGGAATGTTGGTTTGTCACTGTTGTTCTGTCATCTTTTAGTCACATCTGACTCTTTGTGGACCCATTTGGGGTTTTCTCAGTAGAGATATAGGAATAGTTTGGCATTTGTGTCTTTATCAGTTGCATCAAGAACAATGCCTTGCACATGGTAGATTATATATATTTATCAAATTGAGTTATTGCAAAGAAATGTTAAAGAAAGGACAAAATTATTATGTGTACATGGGAGGATAGATTGGACAAACAATGTATGATGTAGATGTAGACTTCTGGTCTATCAAGCAAATCATTTTCAGATTAGGGAGCATAGTTCCAAAATGGTTAACAGGGAGCTGAGCTCAAGTTACCAAGAAATATTTTACTACATTTGGATCACTTCCCTGGGCACTGAAAGACTTGGCAGATATGTTTGATGAACCATTGTCAGAGATCTTTGTAAAAGCATGGGGAATAGAGCTGTGGCTTGGGACCTAGAGATAAGCAAATGTCCCAGTTTCTGAAAAAGGAAAAAGGATGAAATTTTTAAACTGTAGTCCTTCAAACTTGCCTTTTATTTCTGCCAATATTCAAGAACATATTTAGTAAAGTGATATTTTATATAGTAGTCTTTCAGGAAAAAAATGATATCATTAATAAAAGGTCATTCTAGAACAATGTTATTTTTTAAATATGGTTTTAAAATGGCACATCAGGAGAATGACATATATTGTATTTCAGGAAAGCATTTGGCAAATTTGTCATGTCATCCTGTGGACAAGATGGAGAGATGATGTTACAGCTGGTAGATTTAGGAGTGGTTGAATGACCATACCCAAAGAATAGTCATTAATAAGTTGATGCTTTCTTGGAGAGAGGTTTCAACTAAACTGCCCATCTGTTCTTTATGCAAAGTTGTTCAATATTTTTTTTTCAGTGACTTTGATGCAGTCATAGATGATATGGCCATCAAAACTGAAGATGATATTAATCTCGAAGAATACCTAAGAAAATGACAGATTCAAAATTCAAAATATATCTCAACAGACTACACTGATGTACTGAAACTCATAAGATAAATTTAGTTAGCAGAATTAAATTCTGACATGAATTCATAAATCAACTATACAAGTTATAAATGGGTAAAATATGACTAAACAGCAGTTGGGTTCAAAAAATTTGGGAAGAGTTCTGGCAATTTGGCTGAATGAGTGCTCATGCTTACATCCAACTAATTTTCCTCACCTCAAAATAGCAAGATTTAAAACAACAAAATAAAAATACAATAAAATATGGAGAAATTCTCAAAAGGAAAATACCATAGAAAAAAAGATCTGACTAAATAAATGAATAAATAAAAGAATGCCTCATATTGTTATAAAGAAATAATAGAAAGTAAAAGATTGCAAGAAGTCACCAGAGAGATCAATGCTATAAAAATTACATTCCGATCCCTAAAAATGAACTTGCAACAATTTAAAGAAACCACATTGTGATGGGGAAACTTAATAAAGTTTTAAAGGAAGAAATAAAGAATAAAAATTTTAAAATATTTGAAAATAAAAATTTATAGTTGGAAATATGATAATCTTTAATAAGTTGGACTCTGAACAAGATAATGGCAGGGAAAGTATTCAATGATGAAGTGATATAATAATAAAAATCCTTACAAAGAAAAAAATGAAATTATTCCTGACCTCAAAGACTTTACATATTATTTTGTACACAGATTAGTTAATAACAAATATTGTACATACACTAAATATATAAAATACAAAGTAAAATTTATGGGGATGAATACTTACAGTGAAGAAGGCTTAAGAAAGGAAGGACTAATGTAAGCATATTTGCAATTATTCTGCACATTTTAATATATACCTCTTTAGGAGTCATAGGTATGTGTATATTTAATAGACCAGAGAGAGTGAAAGAGTAACCTTTACTGTCCTATACTTTGCTGTAGCTAAATGACAAGGAGTGGTAGCAGGTTATTAATGTGGTTGGGAATGAGATGAATGACTTCTCCTTAAAGAGACTTTAAGGAGTGTTAGAAGTATAAGGAATGAGTATAAATGATAGAAGGAAGTATAAGAAAGAAGATATTCTAGTAAGGAGGATATTTTTAGTTAAGGGAGCTTTCAGTTTACCTTAATTAATAACTCTTAGTCAGCTGTCTACTCTGATGAAATGTAAGTATGACTTTTTGGTCTGTACCTGTTATTTTGTTTATGTTTGCAACTTCACTAATATGAATCAATAACTCACCTGTGGCATATTTCCTCTCTCTGCACTCTCTACCTTGGTGCTCATAAACTCCCATGATTTTAATTAACATCTCTATGAAGATGCCATTCTAAAGTAAAGATCACACCATAATGAATCTCCTAAACTCCTAAATGAACTCCCATATCATCCATTGCCTTTTGAACATCATCTGGATGTCCACCAGGCATCTTAGCTTAACACATATAAAAACAAGATTTCTTTTCCCTCCTCAAAACCTGTCCTTCCTCAAAATTAACTTTTTATCTTGAGGGCATTACCATCCTTCCAGGCTACCAGGTCAAATATTTTAGAATAATCCTGTACTCTTCTCTTCTCTTCTCTTCTCTTCTCTTCTCTTCTCTTCTCTTCTCTTCTCTTCTCTTCTCTTCTCTTCTCTTCTCTTCTCTTCTCTTCTCTTCTCTTCTCTTCTCTTCTCTTCTCTTCCCTTC